>NC_142600.1:32901732-33056510 GCF_041222555.1 Hakea prostrata
CCACTCCGATGGTTTATCTTTGGATTGAAAATGGTTGTTTTGGGAAAGTACTTTGCCCTCAAGGTGCTGGCCCAAAGTGAATCTGGATCATTGAGGAGTTTCCAACCTTGCTTTAGGAGTAAGGATTTGTTGATGTCCTTGGATCTTTTGAAACCCATGCCCCCTAGGTGCTTTGGTGTGCAACATTTATCCTAAGAAATTAGAGTCAATTGTTTATTCCTTGTTGGGTTCCCAAGCCAAAACTTTTGGCACAGAGAGTCAATTTGCTTGCAAATTGATTTTGGGAATCTAAAACATTGCATGTGATAGAGGGAAAGTGGTTGTAGTACGGATTTAATGAGGACTTCCCTTCCTGCGAAGGAGAGGGTAGATGCTTTCCAGGGTGAGAACCAAGTCCTAATCTTGGTTAGGATAAACTTTAGATTCTCATTTTTAGATTTCCCTAGGAATAAGTTTGTCCCTAGGTAGGTAGCATCCTTCCTCATTTCCGAGATTCCCAGGATAGACAGGATTTGTGTTTTCTTGTCATGGGTCACATTCCTGCTAAAGAAAGCTTCACTTTTTTCTAGATTTATCTCTTGACCTATAATGTCTGTGAACAATTCCAGAGTTGCCTTCAGGGTAAGCACATCATCTTTTTCAGCTCTACAGAACCAAAATGTATCATCTGCAAAGAATAAGTGGGAGATTTCTGGAGCTTCTTTTGCAATCTTGATGCCTTTGAACATATTGAGGGATCGGTACTCATTAAAGATTTTGGACAAAATTTCCATGATAAGTAGGAAAAGGTAGGGGCTAAGAGGGCATCCCTGTCGAATTCCCCTGGTTCCGAAAAACCAATTGAATGGGAAATCGTTGAGTTTGACAGAGAAGGTTGTTGTGTTCATGAGTTTTAAGACTAGCTCGCCCCAATGTTGGCTGAAACCTAAGAAAGAGAAGAGCTTGCTAATCACATTCCATTCTACCCTATCATAAGCCTTAGACATGTCCAGCTTTAGAGCCACATATCCTGCTTTACCCCTGGTCTTTTTCATGAAATGAAAATTTTCTTGTGCAAGGAAGATATTTTTCGTAATTTGTCTTTTTGGTACAAAAGCTCCTTGTAGGGGTGAGATGATGTGTTTGAGTATGGGCTTTAATCTCATGGGTAGGGTTTTTGCAAGGACTTTGTAGGTGACATTGCACAAACTGATGGGTCTAAAGTCCGAAACAAACCGAGCATTTTCTTTTTTTCGGTATAAAACACAACAGAGTGTGGTTTGTACCTTGAGGTAGTATTTCTTCAGAGAAAAAGGAGTGCACAAAGTGAAACACGTCTTGGCTAACTACTTCCCAATGTTTTTGGAAGAAGAAGGCATTGAAACCATCACACCCTGGGGCTTTGTAGGGACCAAGAGAAAACACTACCCTTCTTATTTCATCAAGGGAGGGGGCCACGATTATGTTTCTCAACATTTCCATGTTGACCAGAGGGGGAAAGAGGCATTAAAAGAAGGAGGTATCTAGTGGTTTGGATGTGGAGAACAAGTTTTGCATGTGTTGGGCAAAGGCCGAAGCAATAAGGTGAGGCTTAGTTAAGATTGTTCCATCATGGCTGATAGAGTCAATCTTTCTCACGTAGTTGTTAATTTTGGAATTGAGATGGTAGTATCTAGTGTTCCTATCCCCAGCAAGAATGTATTGGCTTCTAGATTTTTGAAACCAAAAAAACTCTTCAGCATCAAGGGCCCATGAAAGGAGTTCTCTCTTTTCATTGATCAACACTAGGTCAGGGACCTGGTTAGCTTCCAGGACATCAATTTCCGTGGTCAAACGATCGAAAAGCTCGTTAACCTTTCCAAAAGACGATGTGTTCTAGAAGGATAGGTATCTAGAGAGGTTTGCCAATTTTCCTATCAAAGGTTGTCCACTGTTAATATTCCAATTGTTTGTGACCTCCTTTAAAAAATTGGGATGTAGATGCCATGCTATTTGGTAATGAAAGAGTTTTTTCCCAAGTTTTTTGTTCTCCATCATCTTTAGAACCAAAGGGTTATGATTGGAGCACGCTGCTAGGAGTCTTTGAACATGTGGAGACGGAAAAAGTGCTACCCAACTGGGGCTAGTGAAAACATGGTCAAGCTTTTCCTTGATTAGGTTAGGGGGCTTTTGACGGTTTGTCCAGGTAAAGAAGGACCTGGGTGCCTTAGTCTCCAGCAGGGAGTGGGTGGTGACCATTTTTAGGAAAGATGCTCAAGCTGGGGTATGTTTGAAAGATCCTCCTAACTTGTTTTCCGCAGTGATTACTTCATTGTACTCACCAACAATGAAAAAAGGCTTGTCGAGAGTGGAAAGGAACAGATCCAGGTTTTCCCAGAACACTACCCTTTCCGAGTACGTGAGTGGTGTGTAAACAAATATTCCAATCCAAGGGGAGGGATTGTTCCCCGAAATAGCCAGGATATGATTATCCACATGTATCACAGAGGCAATGAGGCTTTTTTGAGCAATCACCATAAGTCCTCCCTTGAGTCCTTTAGAGCCAAAGCTGTTTGAGAACCCTATAAGAACAAAGTCCTTGAAAATTGATTTATTTGAGTCTAATCAGGTTTTGGTGATTGCTGCATTTGGTATCACAAAGAAAACAATCTGGGGTTTTATCTTGACTATGGTCTTCTTCAAACATTGAAGAGAGAATTTCCCATTCACACCCCTAATGTTCCAAAAGAGAATTTTCATTTTATGGGTAAGGGAGAGGGTTCGGGATAGGAGATGTGAGCAAAGCAGGGTGCCAACAATTGTTACAATACGGGTTAAGCAAAACAAAATAGATAAGATCAAATTGCTAATTTGAAAATAACTCCAAATTATAGAGACAAAATTAAGCAAAGACATGAAGCATTAGTCAAATGTAGAATGAAATTGAAATCTAAGCAGAGAATCGGTTCCTAGATTTAGCAGATAGCTTATTGTACCAGAGGAAAAGTACTGCCCAAATAGAGATAAAGTAAATGATGCAAAGATCAAAGAAATGACTATAGCGGTGGTAGGGGAAGACCTGGGGGGCATTTGGCGCTGGTGTCGCATTCTCTGTCTATCTTGTTGGATGAAAAAATGGATCATTCACAGGGTGCCCAAAGATGCTGATGTAGCGAGCTTTCATTTCTTCCCAGAAAATGGCAAAGTGGGCTATTGGTTCAGAAGTTTTGACAAGCAAGGAGTTAATAGCAAACCGAAACGAGTCTAGTGGTGTGGCTTGGTCATCCTCAAGGGGAGAATAGCAAGTTCGTTTCCTACTTGCCTAGCTACGCTCTTCCCCTTCACCTGCAACAACAGATCCGCCTGCGCCTGTCCTGGATCCCCTAATAGGCGAAGCATCGGCCACCAATTCATCAGAATGTTTGGCAACAGTCCGTCCATTGAAGATTTTAATTGACTATATGTTGAATACTTGCTGCCCCAGATTGTTGTTGGAGCCTCTTTCTTTTAGTTGCTTCAGTAACGCTAGAATCGCCGGATCCTTTAAGAGATTTAGGCAATCCAAATCTGGAGTTAACGTCGAGCCGTTCAAGTGAATCTCGTTCGCTCGTTTCTCAGCTGAGTTTGCCTCAGATGTACCGAGTTTCTTTGTTGGTTCCAATTTGTTGATTTCCCTCAGGGAATCATTTGCTTCAACCACCTTCTTCCCTTTCTCTTTATTTTTTTGCAAAAAGGTTGCATAATCTTCAGGAATCAAGTTCTCTATAGTAGCGCCTTCCGTGGCCATGAAACGGCTCTCTCCTTCACCTATAGGTGAGAGCATGTTCGAGGGTGTTGTTCTTTTATCAGAACCAACAACGCCCAATCCTTGGGAAATAGGTGCCAAAATGCCATTCCCACTTCCTAGTTCATCAAGGGCTCCCTTATCGGGATTTTCTTTTTTAGAAGACCTTCTTTCAACGCCATTAACAGGTTGATCCATTTTGTGGTTCATCCCTTTGAACAACTCAGGGGAGATGTCTCTCCAAGCCCGCACTGGGCATATTTAATAGCGGTGTAACTTGACCAGGGTTAAAGGTGTCACACCCCACCCGCCGGTCTCGGTTACCCGCCCGACAACCCTTGGGAGTGATTCATCATAGGATCCACGATTTTAGTCTATCAACAATAATAAATACAAATATAGACAATCAAGAGCAATAAATGTTCAATAAATGAATTAAAGGAATTACAGGAGTCCAAATACTCCAATAACAATAATAAAGGAAAGAATAATGAATAAAAAATCAATACGAGTTCAGCGGAAGTAAACAAAAGAGTTATATTATCTTCTTTCCGGTTTCTTTTTCTAAGGCTATAAACTTAGACTCAAGTTTATCAAGGTGAGGAGTCCTCCAGTTCTTCTCCATTCACTGATCGAACTTTCTAACCACCTTCCGTCTCTGACCATCAATAGGTGCGATAAGCGCACTCCATGCACCCGCAGGAGCTCCCGCACAGGCTATCTCCATTTCCCACTGACGGTGCCACATCCTCTTCATACGGGATGGTTCCTTCATAGGAAACCAATCCATCTTCCTGAACAATTCCTTCTCATGTGCAGGCTAATAAACTTATACAAAATAAAGGAGTGAGTTCTAAAGAACTCAATAAGAAACAATCACAAATCCCATCAATTATCCCACAAAGCATAAAGACATAAATGATATGAATGAGTGCAAGGTATGAATGATACTATGATTTCTAACTATGCAGGTCTCTAATAGCTGACATGCTTTAAGATATACACCAGCGTTCCGCTGGGGAAGTCTAGTCACACTTGTCACACCCCGCCCGCCGGGCCTGGTTACCCGCCCGACGACCCGTGGGTGCGATCCGTCACAGGATCCATGGTTTTAGTCTATCAATAATAATAAATACAAATACATGAATCAAGAGCAAGAATAGTACAATAATCAATAAAAAGGTTACAGGAGTCCAAATACTCCAATAAATATCCAAGAACGAACGAAAGAAGGAAGATCAAGAATCAAAAGTAATATCGAGATCAGCGGAAGCAAAAAGAATAACTAAATAATCTTCATCTTCAGGAGGCTTCATGCTCTGCAAGTTCATGTATCACTGTCTGTGCCACATCAGCTTCATACGAGAAGGCTCTTTCATATGAATCATCTCTAACTTCCGACATTGTGCAACCATCTGTACACTTTATATAATACATACAATGAAAGGAATGAGTTCCAACGAACTCAGTAAGGAACAAGCAATTCTCATATATATGTCAATACAATCCACGAATGCACATATGAAATGATATGGATGATATGCAGAAATATGAATGCTACTAAGATCTAACTATGCAAGTCTCTAATCAGCTGACATGCTTTAAGATATACACCAGCCCTCCTCTGGGTAAGTCTCATCACTCTGATCCGGCAAGGATTGGTTACCTCTGTAGGGATCCTGGGCAAAGGGGTAAGTCCACACTGGCTCTCAAACCATGGTCAGGGGTTAAGTCAACACTCTCTCACCACGACCATTGGCAATGAGTACTGGCGCATGTCGGGGTTTCTAATCCAATGCAAGTCATAATGGTAACATACTATATGGAGTTCAGATACTTCCCCTATGGCACCAACCAACTCGGTTCAGTATCCTTTGCAACCTAGGAGTGAGAACCCTCACGGACTGGCTACCGCTATTGGACTCCACTCCTTAACCCTATGGTCATCCACATATTGTTGGGGCGGATGCTCTCATGACTCCTCGCGACACCCGGTCCGCTCCTTGGACGTCCATGAGCCCAACCCTAACATATGCAACCCTACCATTACATGACCAATAGTGGACCACTGAGTCTCCGCACGGACTGGTTACCGCTATTGGATGAAACATAGTCACGTCACCAATGTCACGGGTCACCCGGCTTCAATTCCCCTGCCGAAAGGGTAATAGCATGTGGGGTACCTAGCCATGCAATTCTAGACACTCCTAAGTGTATCATCCAGTAATCATGATAGTGCTGGAGACATCAGCAGGCATGTGTCCCATTCCACAAACTTTCGATATCCCAAGCTAAGATATCCCAAAGGAATACCCCTTCCATCACAACTACACTACAATCACTCTTTATCATACCATGAACAGTTGTGCAATATCATAAAAGATGAAGTACATCAAAGAACACCACTAACAGCAAGTATACAATAAGATTCACATGCTTTATACAATTACAGCAAGTTACATGATCAAAGAATAGTAAATAGAACAGCTGAATCATCATGTATATGTAATTGCATATAAATAAGAATGCATGTCCTTACCTGTAATTTAGTAGAAGTCCTCTAACTTGCAATCCAAAAACTATTATAAGACTTTTATTTGAAACAGAGAACACCTAGGCATAGGGTTACAAGAATGTATAAGAGTCAAGAGTCAAAACAATTCAAAAATCAAACCTACACGATTCTTCGGAAACCAGCCGGTTGCTTGTGGCGGTTGCTTAAGTTAAGCGACCTCCACAAGCGACCGCCCCTGTTCGCAGACAGTTTCCAACTCCGAAAATCGACTTTTTATCATCCGATTTCAATCCGTTTTGGGATGATCTTAGTCCGAATTTCAAGCTTAAAAGGTCTAGAACAAGGGGGTAACAAGAAACCCTAAAATTAACAAAGATTTATTACCCAAATCATTCCCCTTGATGGGATCCATCCATTAAACAAATGCGAGGATTCGTTTCAGGACGAGGATCTCATCAAGAACATTGAAAAGGGAGATACAACAAATCAATTGGGTAACCACTAACAAAATGGGGATGGGTTCATATCAATCAGAGGTTAAAAAGAAGAGAATAGAAGATGGAGACTCATTACCTTAATAAGAATCACCAAGAATAGAAGAGAAAAGGTTTCATATCATTAACAAGACTTCGGACCTGAATCCCGCACGTTTCCACAGCCGCCTAATCGCCCAAAATAGCAATCCCGAACATAATAATGCGTTAATAGGGCGAGGGATGCTATTTATAACGAACAGGGGGCAAAATAGGGCATTTTCCCGCAAGCAGAACCGGGCGGTCGCTTAAGGCGGTCGCTTGGTTTAATCAACCGCCACTAGCAACCGCCCCCAAGTATATTGCTATACAAGGGTGCTTTGCTCAGGGGGTTGAAGACCAAGTACAACCAAACCCAAATGAAGACATGGGGGAGATCATAGTTCGAAAAATCAATCATAATAGGTTTGTAACAAAGAGGTTAGGGTTTCATCATAACATATGGCTCATGAAAAGGTTATGATCATGGAAAGAGAGGGAATGATTGTTATCAAGAAAATAACAAGAAATCATAGGAAATCTAGTTTATGTTAACAGAAACATTACCCATGAGGTTTCCCACACATGGAAGGTTACAAGAGGTTTCCAGAAAGATCATTCAAGGGTTAGGGTTTCAAGGAATTTATTTGGCTAGGGTTAAGATGATGATGATGATCATAGATCTCAAAGAATAGAATGAGATCATGGAATAGATGGTTGCAAGAATGCATCATCTTCTTCCTGATCTCAAACAAGAACAAGAACGAAGAAAGAATAATTAGAAATCCTAATTAGGTTAAACATGGATCATGAAGAAAATATAGTGTGATCAAGGATAAACAATTAGAGAATGATAGGTTACAATTTTAGTAAAGAAAACACAATGATTGGCTGTTAACAAGATCAAACTAAGGGTTCTTGGTTTGATCCAAGAGGTTAGGATTTCACCCTTTTTAAATAGCACAAAGAGTTCAAGAGTTACTAGGGTTTCACCAAACTGACCAAACTGACCATGTTGGTTGATTGGTTGCCAAAGAGGAAGTTCAAAGGTCGATCCCACACTATCTAGAGGTTTAGAAACATGGTGGGAATAGTTTACCACGAAATTAAAAGAAATAAAGCTTTTGAAAACCTTAAAAACAGATATTTACCAAAATGCTACTGCTTGGACAACTTGTTCAAAAATAGGGATTTAATGGGCCTAACTTCAATATTTTTGGATGGGCTTCTTTCAATACATCGTACTACTTACCTAGTATGGAGGGATGTCTTCAAACCAGGTCCAACTAAGCTTTAGGTCCATCAACCAAGTTCTTCTTCACAAATAAATAGTTCAACACCAAATCAAGTAAGGTTTCCATAAGGAAACACCATCATCAATATCCATGGGTTTTGGGTCAAACACCATATCTTCTACTGAGATGGCCCACAAAGACATCTTCCTAAGATTTTCAAAGATAGAAAAACTGAAATCACGGTCAAACTTCAAAGTCAACATTAAATAAAACCCGACTTCACGCAAAACAGATCGGGTTTCCGGGCTAGATTTGGGCTGGGTGTCACAACACTGATCCGGCAAGGACTGGTTACCTCTGTAGGGATCCTGGGCAAAAAGGGAAAGTCCACACCTGGCTCTCAAACCATGGCTGGGGTTAAGTCAACACTCTCTCACCACGACCACTGGTAATGAGTACCGGCGCATGTCGGGGTTTCTAATCCAATGCAAGGTCATATTGGTAACATGTCTACATGAAGTCCAGATACATCCCCTATGGCACCAACCAACTCGGTTCAGTATCTTTCGCAACCTAGGAATGAGAATCCTCACGGACTAGCTACCGCTATTGGACTCCACTCCTTAACCCTATGGTCATCCACATATTATTGGGGCAGAAGCTCTCATGACTCCTCAAGACACCCGGTCTGTTCCTTGGACGTCCATGAGCCCAACCCTAACATATGCAACCCTACTATTTACATGACTAACAGTGGACCAACGTCACATCACTGTCATCACGAGTCATTCGGTTTCAATCCCCCTACCGAAAGGGTAGTAGCATGTGGGGTACCTAGCCATGCACTTCTAGACTCTACCTAAGAATGTCATCAAACAGTCATGACAGTGCTGGAGACATCAATAGGCATGTGTCTCATTCCACAGCCCTTCGATATCCCAAGCTAAGATATCCCAAAGGAATACCTCATCTATCAGAACCATATACTAATCGTTAACAATACATAACATTCATAATCAACAAAGTATATATGTAATCAAGACAAACAACAATAGTATAACAAGATTAGTATATAAAACATGACTACAACAATATATAAAAAGAAATACTAATTCTAACAGACACTGGACTAGCATGTTCAAGTCTATACATAAAGATAGGATTGAATGTCCTTACCTGCATATAAGTAAACTGTCCGTAAAAAGAGATCCGTTAACTATTACAAGACTTTCTTTTCAAACAGAGTATACCTAAACACAGTGTTACAATATTATATGAGTTAATTGAATCAAACTGAATCAGAACCAAAAGTCATTTGGTCACTGTTTACCAGCCGGTCGCTCGAGCTGGTCGCTTAAGTTGAGCGACCGCCCCAAAATCAGAGAGTTTCAATCCGAAACTCAGGCTTCTGATCACCCGTTTTCAATCCGAATTTCAAGTGATCATGGCCTAAGTCTCAAATCTAATACTCCCAAAGACAAAGGGTGAAGGAAATCCTAACAATTACCATCATTGGGTTACCCAGAACTCTCCCCTTGATTGGATTATCCTTTTCATGAAAGCAGGGTTTCGTTTTCGGATGAATCACCTCAAGTAGATTGGAAAGAGAGTCATAATGATCAAAAAGGGTAACCACCATGATGAGGGGATGGGTTAACACTAATTTAAAAGACAAAGGAGATAAAGAATGAAGGGTGAATTCATTACCTCACTTCAGAAAGCTAGAAAAAGGGAAGGACTGATCTCCAGATCACTGCCAGCACTTCAGATCCACTTTCAGAACTTCCCCGCAGCCGTCTAACCTCCAAAATTAGCAACCACGGATAAAATATTTGTTACTTGAACGAGGGTTACCTTTTATAGGAGTCAAGGGGCAAAATAGGGCAAAAACTCCGAAAACAGACCGGGCGGTCGCTTGGTTTGATCGACCGCCACTAGCAACCGCCCCCATGTATTTTGCCATACAACGGTGCTTTTGCTAGGGGGTTGATATCCAAGTACAACCTAGCCCTAAAGAAGAGATGGGGGAGATCTTACCTTCATTCCGGACATCTCCGAACAACACTTGTCTTCTAGAAGACCAACCACCAAGCAAGGCAGGCTCTTCAGACAAAGGATCCAAATCCATGGGTTCAGGGTATGGATCATGGACTTCTATCCAGACACTCCACAATCCTACCCGACTAGACCTTCGGGTTCTCGGACCTGAAATACGGATCTCGGGTTAGAAATACGGGGGTTGTTACAAAAGGTACGATAGTTTGAAGGAAGTCAAGGTTTTTGGGCATCAAAAGTGGTTGGTTGGTTTGTGGTAGATTCCAAATGGTTCAAGTTGTGTGTGTTTTGTAGGGCCACTTGCTGAGGTGTGTCGAACATGTGACACACATTTTGTAGATCATGTTGGAAAGAATCAAGGGTTTTGGAGGGGCTATTGAAGAGACTCTTTAGGAGATCATCATCCGAAACCAAGGTGGGTGCTCCTTCGATGACCGTTTGCAGCAGGCTAGGGCTATTAAGATGGATTTTATTGGACGAGGAGGTGCCGCTGTTGTTGAGAAACTTAGAAGCACTTGACATGAAACCCCAGATTGGGTTTGTGAGAGCTTGAAAGAGCAGTTCGGGTGGAACATTTCCCAGCCAAGATTGAGGTGGTGTATTGGAGCTGTTTCGTAAAGGGAGCAGAATTCAGCTTCGTGGGAAATCTTCCCACAGTTAGAGCAGATGAAGAGGACTTCATATAAGACCTTGAGGCAGAAGCTTTCACCGTTCAGATTTTTAATTGGAATCGTGAGCTTGACGGGGGAGTTAATGTTCAAATGGATCTTCAGGCGAGCAGTGTTAGGAGGTAACCCAAGTTCGACAAAGTTAAGCTGGGCATCCAAAACACATCCGAGTTTTGAGGCCACGTTGAAGAGCTGGTCACCATACATGCAATCAAGTCAGATGTCTTTGAGTTGAGCCCAAACAGCAATGGCCGGGAGCTTTGCTTTCTTCCGGTTTTCTGGGAAGGGTGCCATGGATAGGTGAATAAGGTAGTCCCCAACCCACCATGGGGAGAGTGTGATGATTTTGATGTTATTGCGCCTTGAAGGGATGACGGATAGAGCACCCAGATCTCTCCACAATTCGGAAATACTTCCTCCCAGGGCTGCTCCGGTTAATGGAGGGAAACCTAGTGCATATCCATATGGTATTCTATCAACAGGGATCTCAGATGACACCTCTTGAAGATGGGGTTCAGAGTGTCCACGGGTTGGTCTCCAACCAGTCGTTGATCCTTGCCCACTAGCTTTAGACGAACCACCCTGGCCATACCCAACAGGGGCATCATGACAGGGTTGAGGGTATCTGTTTGCCGAGGTCCTGAGGGAATAGCGGCTTCGACCCTGCATGATACTAAACACGCACAGAGGTAAAAATGCTCAATTCGACCGATAGGGGCGAAGTGGTAGAGCATAGTCAAAAACAGACGAAAAGAACCAAAAAAGGAAAGTTACAATTTCTTTTTTAGTATGAAAGCACTACTGGGGTTAAAGTACAATAGAGACAAAGAAATCTAAGATATTGGTTGGGGGCAAACTCTGTTTGGAAGATGCATTATCAGTATGTCTTAAAGATGGTATTAAAGAGAGACAAGACCAGGGAAGGTATGGTAAGTGAGAATTAAAGCACAACCAACTCAGACGGTGGGTAGTAGGTGGGTTAATAACTCATTTTCTGGAATCATACCTGGGCTCGCAAGTTGACGTAGCAAACTTTGGGCCCTAGATTAGTGATCCACCTATCACTCCATTACGACAGACAGCGCAACACCAGCCGCCATCCCCCCAGGGAGTGGAGTTACTTGCTCTTAAGGGGGGGGGGAGGGGGGTGAAGCAGGGGGGCAAATAGCAAGGGAGGTAACGGGTTGGCACTTCATCTTGATGATGCTCAAAGAGTTCTTGCTGACATTGTAGTTAAGTAAGCATTATTTTGTTAACAAAAATAATTAAATAAAAAAATATTTATCATTTTAATTTTTATCAATACAAGACTGATGGAGTGGTAAGATCTATACTTCTCAGTAGAGAGGTCATGGGTTCGACTTTCAGACGACAGTGTCCCCTCTCAGAGAACTAGGGATAGGGAACTGATTAGTTTGATTCCATACTTTTGGGCTTATTCATTTGTATATTAGCAAAACTAAAAGAAAAAGAAAAAGAAAATTTCTTATATGGTGATATTGTGAAATATTAGGAATGCCCTTGTCAATTTCCCAACACTTTCTTCCCTATGAGTAAATAATTTCTCCAGTTCTTTCCCAAATCTCAACAAAAATTGGAAGATGAAAATAAATCAGGACTTGGGTAACCCTCTTCGACTCTTTCACCAGTTCTTCCTCTTGAAAACATCCATGGGAAAGTGGGATTCATCTAAGCCCTACTGCTACCTTGACTTGAAGGAACTGACGCGAATTCATTTTCTTTAGCCACTTTTAGTTGCAGGAAACCTAAGCAAATATAGTCAAATCTAGAAAGAGATGAGTGATTTTCCCTTGTTATATGTTTTACTTTTGTTTTATGGGCCATAGTTGTAGTCTAGAGAATTTGGTCACCGCCATCAAAACAGTCTCATAAGCATACTGATCTGAGGGGATTTTGATAATTAAGAGGTTAGACTATCAGACAAAAGAACACTTGGGCTACGTTTGTTTGCAAAGGTGGGGGGGGGGGTAGGAAAAGAAAAAAAACATGTGGGCCCCATGTGTAGTGGGGTGAGGGAGAAGGAAAGGAAAGGAAAGGAAGGGATTTTGTGGAGATGTGTTAATTGTGCGTCCCATTTTTTACTTTTCCACATTTTTCCATAAGACTGCATTTGTTTGCAAAGGTAGGGTGGGGGAAAAAAATGTGGGCCCCATGTGTAGTGGGGTGAGGGAGAAGGAAAGGAAATTAAGAGATTTTGTATAAAAGTGTTAATGGTGGGTCCCACATTTTACTTTTCCACACTTTTCCACAAAGTCTCACACATTTTGTGGGGTTTTAAAAAGACTTGGGGTGGGAAAGTTGGGTTGCCACCTCACCAGACAAGTTTCCTTAAATTAAGGAAACTTGTATCTAGCTTTCCCACCCCAAGCAATCCAACAATGTACACTTATAGGATTTAAAGGGAAAATAGGAAAAATTTGATTTTGTAAAGAATTTATCCACCCCTTTTTTCTACCCACCTTTATTCTAGCAAACAACCACATCCTAAAGTTCCACACATTTTGTGGGGCTTCGAAAAGGCTTGGGGTGGAAAAGTTGGCTTGCCACCTCACTAGACAAGTTTTCTTCCTTAAATTAAGAAAACTTGTCTCTAACTTTTCCACCCCAAAGTAACCAAACAAAATACACTTCTAGGATTTAAAGGAAAATTTTGTTTTTTCAAGAATTTTCTCACCCCTTTTTTCCCACCCCACCTTTATTCCAACAAAGAAACGCAACCTTGGGGTTTCTAAATTGTAGTTTCTTCCATTTTAATCTATTTCACACACGGCCATTAACATAAATAAACTTAAAAAATCAAAACTAAAATAAAGGATTTAGGCAAAAACATTTTGATCCATAAAGAATAAGCTCAATTGATTGAGTTAAGCTGTTGAGTCGGAGAGAGAGATTTTCTAGCAAGGATGTTGAGGGCAGTGGTTGGTGGCAAGGGAGGGTTGGGGCAATTTTCGGTGGTGGTGGCAAAAAATTTCCAGTGAGGTGTTCCCACCGAAGGGTTAAGTGTAAGAGGCTTTAAATGGAGGTAGATTGGTCATTATACTATAATGCGGGTAAGACCGTAAGATGGACATTTCATTCCTAACTTAACATAATCTTGGATGGAAAGTGATGAGTTTGCAACTTGCAACATAAGATTTTGACATGTGTTTTGCATGTAGTCTCCATGTGTTTACTACATCCTCAGGGTAGATGTCTTGGCGAGAGTTGAACCCACTACCTCTTCACTAAGAGGCATGGGTCTTACCGTTAGAACAACTCTTTGTTGGCATAAAAAGCACATTTATATTAGAAGAACAAAAAATTTAGCATTTCAATGTGCTTACCCAAAAATGAAAATGAATTGGCATCAATTTGGGTCTACGTAATAATGATAATGCCATTTAACTTTCTTTAAATAAAAAATACACTAAAGATTGGTAATTGGTTCATCCGGCAAAAGACTAACACTTTATAGGTAAGAGGTCCAATTTAGAGCATTTTTCTTTAACCATAGAACCAATTATTCAAAATATATGACATCTTTGTCTGAAATAATTGATGCCCTAATGTTAAGCTCTGTTAGCTAATGCCATGGTATCGTTGTATTTTTAAAAAATAAAAAGAGAACCATAAACTTTGTTATTATTCTTTTTCATCCAACAAATTTTTTATTATTCATTCCATCATCATTTGACTCTTCATCTAAAATGACAAGTATGGGTAAAATTGGTATTCATATGATTCTTTTAAATGAGATAAATTTCTTTTGATTTTTTTTAATTCTAATAATAAAGGGCAAAATAGACATTAGGCATCCCACCATAAAGTTTCTTTAATGCCATTAGAAATGGAGAGTCGAACCCACAACCTCTTCATAAGATTCGATCAAAACCGCTTTCTAGATCTAAATCATCAAATTCATGATCGTATGACCTTGGATGAAGGTGTTGGCTTAGGCCGTGTGCCTCCTATGGAGGATGCGATGAAAATGGAAAAGGAATCTAATGCTTTGGTTGGTTATAAAGATCTTTTGTTGGAATCGCAGTGGGACTGGTAGCAATGCTTTCACTACCCCCTTCAAGTTTTATAGGAAGAAGTATAAGCTGGATTTGGCCATTATTTTGGAACCTTGCGTTAGTGGGTTCAAAGTTGACAAAGTATTTCATAGTCTAAGAGGTGTGAGCAGTTTTAGAAGGGAAGTTGTTGGTAGGACTGGTGGCATTTGGTGTGTCCTTCTTAATAATAGCAAGAGTGTCAGTCTGCTTGAAGACCACCATCAACTTGTGCTTTTGGAGGTGATATGTAGCTCGGGCATTAGGTGGTCTCTTGCGGCTATGTATGCAAGTCCTAATGAACCTTGTTATCAGGATATGTGGAGAGATCTTCAGGAAGCCATGCGCTGCACTCTAGCCCTTGGATGCTCATAGATGATCCTAATGATATTTTTAATAGCTCTGAAAGCCGTGGTGGGGTGCTTGTTTCCCTAAGAAGGTGCAGAAGTTTCGAGATAACATCAATTTGTGCAATCTAATGGATATGGGGTGTGTGGGGCCAAGATTCACTTGGCAAGGGCTGAAGTGGAATGGTTATGGGTGTGTATTACAACCTAGTAGATAATACATTAAAAAGCATTAACCATCTAACATGATCAGGGTGTGTGTGCACGTATAAGAAAACTTCCTGTGTTAACGCCCCTTCCTTGGCCAAAGCATCTGCCACTAAATTGGCCTCCCTAAGCACATGAGTAAAAGAAATATATTCAAAAGTATCTGCCAGCCTTCTAATATCTAAGATGATAGGAAAAACCTTCAACGGTGCCTTCGTAGGATGCTTTTGGAGAATGGTAATTAGTGTTTGGTTGTCACTTTCCAGCACCATTGAAAGGAATTTGAAAACTTTGGCCCAAAGTATGGCCTCCTGCATAGCTAGAGCCTCAAGGGTTAGGATATCTTGAGATGAAGAACCACTTCCAAAACCAAACAGCATCTTGCCCAGATAATTACGTGTAATTCCACCAAAACCAGCGAGACTTTTCTCCTTAAGTAAGGAGCCGTCAACATTAATTTTGGTAATATGTGGAAGAGAAATTAACCATTTTATGACTCCGTGAGTGGTGGGAGGAACGAGCTTCATAGCATTGGATGTAGTATAAAGTTGCAAGCCCTTCCATATCTGAAAGCTAAGTTGAGATATTTGAGAAGGGTGTCCGGCCGAGATATTCGCCGTATACGATTTCCAGAGAAGCCATAAGGCAAGAAGACTACTGAGAACCTTGTCATTGGCATTTTTGTTTTGTGCGAGCACTATAAACTGTTCGACCAAATTCATGATCGAGCAAGCCGTCAGCAGGTTAGGGAAATGTAAGTCGCTCCATACTTGCCTGCATACTGGCATCAAAGGAATATGTGATCTGGAGATGTTTCCTGAACCCCACAAAATAAACATGCTACAGAGCAAGAACAACCTCTAGAGACAAGGAGATTGGCAGTAGGAAGTTTCTAATGTAATAACTTCTAGAGAAAATGTAGAGCTCGCAAAGGGAGCGATAAGCGCCAAAGTTGCCCCCATAAGTACGGGGCAACTGATTGATCCCGCTGACTATGCAAATGTGCACATGCAAGTTTGTATGCTGATCTAACTGAGAAATTCCCCGAAGAAGTTCAATACCATATAATGCGATCCACCAAAGCCAAATGAGGGATTTGAATGGCAAGAATTTTCTCCACCATATGGCTAGGCCACCAGCTATGTAATATATCCTGATTCCAGGAATGAGTGTGCTGATCTATTAATTGAGCAACTTTGGTAGGACCCTTGGAGGCAAATGGATAACAGCCCGCATTCGGAAGAGTATTAGGAATCCAATTAGAAGTCTAGGGATTAATGAGTTCACCATTGCCTACCTGCAAGAACATTCCCTGTTTTACTAGATCACGACCCATCATGATAGATCTCCAACCCCACAAATCAATTGCTTGAGGTTGTACTTCTAAGAAGGGTTTGTGTTTGTAGTATTTATGTAGCATAAGTCGTCCCCATAGGGAAGATGGGTGATGAAGGAGTTCTCATGCCTTCCAAGATAGAAGCACTAGGTTGAAAGCGTGAAGGTTTCTGACATTTAGCCCACCTTCCAATTTTGGAGAGCAGATTGTTTGCCAATCCATAGTATGAACTTGTTTTTCTCCATTGGACCAAAAGAAAGTTCGCATATATTTTCCTATCACCATCAATGTGGCTGTTGGTAGCTTGAAACAAGACATAAAATGGGAGGGTAGGGCTGCCAAGGTAGATTGTATAAGTACCGCTTTACCAGGAGAAGATAGGAGCTTCGTTTTCTAACCTTGCAGACGCCTAAAAACTTGCACTATCAGTGTTTCACCCCTGCAAACAGAGGGAATGCCCAAATATATATCCATTTTTGACGTTGGAGTGATATAAAAGTGGGTGGATAGAGCCCACTTCATGTTGGCCTATGTGCTTGGACTGTAGTGTACCCTTGTTTTTTGGAAATTGAGCTCTTGGCCCAATTGAGAGCAATAATGCTAGATAATTTGGCAAAAGTTCTAGCTTCAAATTTTGTGGCTTGACCAAATAGGATTAGATCATCCGCAAAAGCAATGTGCGATAGTCTTTCACCCCCTTGTGCTAGAGAGATGCCATGTAATTTTCTCTGTGAAACTGCAAGTTCCAGGTGAGAGGATAATAATGCACACAGAATAAAAAGATATGGGGATAGAGGATCCCCTTGCCGAACACCCCTAGAGGGAGTGATGTTGACAGAAATGGATCCGTCAACCAGTAAAGAGTTTCTTATTGTTAGCACGCAAAACATTATCCAATCTATCCACTTGGGAGAGAAACCATAGAGCATAAGGTATGGTGAAGAAAGCCCTAGTTCAACATGTCATGCTTTGCTCATATCAAGCTTAACAGCCCTAAGTCCTGACTTTCGTTTTTGTGCCACTTGGATTTTAGTAAGGAGCTCATGAGCTATCAGAATGTTCTCCTAAATATGCTGCCCTTTGACAGAACCATTTTGATGAAAATATACCAAATGAGGAATAATATGTTTCAACCGGTTCACCAAAAGTTTGGAGAGGATTTTATAACTCGTATTGTATAGGCTGATTGGCCTAAAGTCCCGCAGTCTTAGGAATGAGGGTAATAAAAGTAGCATTATGGGATAAGGTAAAAGTACCTGAGTGAAAAAATTGGGATACCATTGCCTCCACATCCTGTTTAATAGACTCCCATGCATGCTGATAAAATAGTCCTAGATACCCGTTAGGACCGAGAGATTTCAATCCATTCATATCAAAGATTGCCTCCTTCCTCTGTTGTGAAAGGGCGAACCAACCATGCTTTGTCCTCCTTTGTAACACTATTAGCAATGGGTGTAAAATAGGATGCTAAGGGCATAGACTGAGTCAAAGAGAATAGCTGCTTAAAGTGTTGCTCGAAAGCTGAAGCTATGTCTCCATGTTCCGTTAAGGTTAGGCCATGGTGATTAAGCTGTCTGATCTTATTCATTGCCCTACGTACCATAGTACTCTGATGATTATAGCGTGTATTGCAATCCCCATGCATCAACCAATCTAGGCGAGATTTTTGTCTACATTTATCTATTTGTTGTTGAAGGTTCAATTTTAGTATAGCCACTCTTCTCTGCTCCTCCACATACCAACTTTTAGTCCGATCAGCTAGATCTACACTTTCATGAGCAACAATAGATTTTCTAATAGCATCCTCTTTGAGTTTGAGGCATTTCAACAACAACAACAACAACAATAAGCCTTGTCCCAACTAAATGGGGTTGGCTACATGGATTCTTGCCCTCCAATCAGTTCTATTCGAGGCCATGCTAGATACAAGGCCTAAGCTATACATATCCTTTCTCACCACTTCTCCTAAGGTTATCTTAGGTCTACCCCTAGCTCTTCTAGTTCCTTCAATATGGATTATATCACTTCTCCGTACAGGAGCATTTATAGGTCTCCGTTGAACATGGCCGTGCCACCTCAAACTACTTTCTCTAAGTTTGAGGCATTTCACCGTCCTTTTATTCTAGCTTCTCAGAGAGGAGGATAATCTTAATAGTTTCTTTGCCAAAGCGTAGGAAGAAGAACCTGTCATTGGAGTGGCCCATGATTGATTAAGAAGATCTGTATACGATTCTTTATGAGTCCAAAACACCTCGAACCTGAACGGCCTAAGTTGAAAGCCCGTTCTGGGCACCATTTGCATAAATAAGGCTTTATAATTTGAGTGGGCTATCGAAACATGCGAAATGTAGGAAATTGTGAGAACCATTCCATATTACAAATAACCTGGTCCAGAAGTCCCTCAATACGATGGATGTCCTTTTGCTTATTTGACCAAGTATATTTGCTAACTATATATGGAACTTGTAACAATCCAAATTCATGAACGAAGGATTAGAAAGGCAATAAAGCAGTAGAAGAGAGTGGCCTACCCCCTTAACGATCAGCTCCTTCCAAATACGTGTTCCAATCCCCACCAATTGCCCAAGGTTTATCTATGAAGGATGCCAGGTTCGATAGGGTTTGCCACTGATACTCTTGAATATGAGAAAGCGAACTTAAGTACACACAAGTTAGATACCATAAATTAGTTGAGTCCACAACAAGAAGATGAACACACCATGAAGAAAACCACACCACATCCATTGCAATATTATCACACCAACAAAAAACTAAACCACCAGCTCTGCCTTCAGGAGGAATAGAAACACACTTTGAGAAACCTAACTTTTTACAAAATAAGTTGGTGTCAACTTTAACAGACTTGACTTTTGAAAGAAAACAAAGGAGGGCCTATGCTTTCTAACTAAAGCATGAATTTCATTTTGTATGGAGGATCAGCCCAATCCCCTACAATTCAACATTAAGCCATTCATTTCCCTTTGAATGGCCCTTCATGGCTGGCCATCATCGCCTCAGTGCACTTAAGGGAAATATTTGAAACATCCACTTTGGGTTTTTTCCAACCCATCTCTTGAATACCAAGTGTAGCAGGTGTGGGGATTTCATGCAGTTCCAACTTCCTTTACAAGAAAGCTCCACTGAATGGTAAACTCGCTTACCTTTTCCCGATTGCAAAAGAACACTCGAAGACGGAAAATGAGTCAAAATAAGAGCATGAAGATCTTCAGCTGCTACCAGCTTTGACATTAATATATCATCTATAGGAGAGGATGGTGGAGCCGGAGTTGGAGAATAGGGCATCATCGTCTCTAGCGATGATTTGGGAGAGCTTGAGTGTGAGAATTCTAGCAATGTGTTAGGAGGATTGAGATGATGAATAGTGAAATGCATCTCAGCATCTTGTATCGCTGAGAAACCAATGGTTGTCGGAATCTTGCATGGCTATATAGTTGTTGCCGCCGGCGAATTTGCACCTTCCAAAATTGTGGTACCTCGAACCTGGAAGATCAAGGCCATTTTTGGAAACTTCTTTTGATAGCTTCCTTGTGATCTTGTGGCCAAGGTTTAAAGTATCCCACGATACCATACGATACTAGCCGATACGTATCCATATTTGACCAAACCGATACGATACATCTCGATACGTGTCTCCGTTGAATTACACTAAAATACATTAGCCAAAGCGATAAAATACTCAATACAGGACGCTACGTCTCTTAAAATCACCTGACCGATACGATACTCAATACCGATACTTTAAACCTTGCTTGTGGCAGAGGACCATTAAATACAAAATGATTCACACATTCAGAATCATTAAAGACCTATTCATATACTTCCTTATTTCTCTTCACAAAATACTTACGTTTAGCTAGAATGGCCACCAGAGGGATGGTGTATTTCAGATCTAGTGGCTTAGACAATGAGCTTGACTGCCCAATAGGAATTCGTCGGAAATGGCATGCCTTTCTAGAATGAGCCAACCAAAGACAATACGAGCATATTAAAGAAGGCCGAAGTTCATATGCGAAATGTATAGCAATGATCTCTGCATCTGAGATTTGAAACATGACAGACGAGCCAATCCTAATTCAAAGGAATCAGTATCCTTGCTACCGGTGCAAAGGAAGGAGCCCCATCACCTTTAGGAATTTCATGCTCGACAACATAACCTACTTTGTTAAAGATAAGTTAGAATATCGTGGTCGTGGAAATGCCAATGTAATTTTAGGATATGCACCCACATCACCACATAATAAAAAGGAACCATGGCTACAGGAATCAAAGAGTCCCATTGCTGAAGGACTAGAAGATGACCCTTAAAGTTCCACGGTTGAGTGAATAAGATAAAATGCATGGTCTTCTCCATTCTACAGGTTATAGTGAAGCGATCTTGAGCCCGTCAACAAGATGATATCCATCAATTTCGAAATTCTCATCTTTCATTGCTTGATTGATGAAATTGGTGAGATCACACAGATTGATCATGATACCATCTATTACCCAACCAACAATAGTAAATTTAATATGTTGTTGAATGTTTCTGTCTTGCCTTCAGTAAGAGAAGTTTTTGCAGAGGGGTGAACGGGAAGTTCCATTTTGGCAAAATCTACAGCTAGTCGATCCAATGAGAGAGGAATAGAAGAAGAAGAAGGGCAAGAGGCTGAGTACATGGCCATACCTCATACACCTGAACCTGGGTGGAAATAAAGGATCATAGAGGTTGATGAAAAGATAATAACCTCAGTACTAAAGACCACCCGAATAAGTGTGTCTAAGACCAGCACGAGTAGATCACAAATAAGGAAGAAAAGAGATGCACCATCATCGGCAAAACTACTACACACCACATTTGTCGCAAACACCGACCCAATTGCACAAATCCAATAAAAACAGAAGATCTGGAAGGCATGAAGAGTATCATGCATACAAACAGCAAGAAAAGATGTCACTTCATCGAGAGAAGGTTGAAGACAAGAGATCAACGTCTCAGAAGGGTTATGGGCCATTGACTACAATCACATCCATGCACAGCGTGGAAAACACAATATTGTGTTGCAACCTGTAAACTGAAACAAGGGTAGACGTCAATCAGTCTAGTATTAGGAACCCTAGAAATCATACCCCTTGCATGCAATCGCCACCTCCATTCGGCGATGGAAACTAAGAACCATTCTCCTTTCAGCGATAATGGACAATCACATGCAAAGAGACATGCATGCGTGAAAACAAGAGGGGGGAGCCATGGTCATGTTGATCAGCGAGCTGCTCTTCCACCTTTGTAAAAGGAAGTCCCCAGAAATGAAAACCCGATGTGACCCCACCAAGGTTTTGAACACTGGATGCATCACGACTTCCACTAATTCTAAAGCTAAAAGAGAGGAATGGATCAAGAGTGATCATAGAGAGGGGAGATAAGAGGGCACTATAGGATCTTGATGGAGATATCTACGAAGTAGAAACCCTAAACCACGAAGAGGTTCTTCTCCATTCCTCTCTCTCTCTCCAAATCTTCCAACCATTTCTTGAGGCAATTGTTCAAGTGCTCCCTAGAATCAAATCTGGCCATCACTCTTTATCACCTCCCTGTTGGGCAAGCATAACGCCACCGCACATATTGTGTGGTCCCATGTGGGACCCACTACTAGATTATTTTATCATATTTTAGTTCAATTACTTCGTAATTCTTATTTAATAGAACAATTACTTCAATACAAATATACAATTTTAGAAAACACAATTAATTCTAATTAGTTCGATAATAAACTAAAAAAAATTCAATTAGGTTGTCGTTTTCTAAAAAGAGTAACAGGAAAATATATATATATATATATATATATATATATATATATATATATATATATATATATATATATATATATAGAGAGAGAGAGAGAGAGAGAGAGAGAGAGAGAGAGAGAGTACATATTACTTAACTAATTAGTTAAAAAAATGGCCAACGTAGAGCTGTTCTAGTGGTTGAAACCAACACCTCTTAGTGAAGAGGTCGTGGGTTCGACTCTGAAACCCAGCCCTATCCTAACCCTGACCCGACTAGGATCCTTTGATGTTTGTAGGTCCGAAGACCCGGAGTGGTGGAAGAAGAGACTTGTGGGCCCTCGTAGTTGAAGATTTGGTGTATGACTTAGAGCTTATGGATATTGATAGTAATGCCCCTTACTTGGATACACTGTTAGTGTTCGGTGAGAAACTGCACCTAGAAGAGGGGAAGCTTAGTTGAAGTACTTGATGCACTTCCGATCTTGTTTCGAAGGTATTTCTCTAATCTAGACTTGTTGATTGACTTGTAAGAGAAAACCCAACTCAGTTTGGATCAGTCTGACCTTCCATTTCCCTATCTGAAGTTGCTGTCATGGCTTGGTCGACTGGCCCAGTCAACCAGTAGATTATTAAATACGAAATTCACAAATTTCTTGCTTATTTTAAGCCTACTTATTGGGACCTCGTGAATAAAACCCTACCCCAATCATTTGGACTCTAGAGAACGAGGAACGAGGAGTGAGCTTCCCTAGGCTATCTCCTGAAGTTTGTGAAGATTCTTGGTCTCAATCATTGCATTCCACCTCCATTGCTTCCTCAAGGTATGATTTCTCTCTCTCATCATCTATTCTACTCATTCCACTACTCTTTCTTGCTAATGAGACCATGACTAAAGTGTTGCAACCTTGCAAATACTTGGTCATGTGTTTCCCCTTTCATCTCAATTAGTTTCTTTCCATTCTTGCTATGCTATGTTTCCATTTCAATCACTATCATTGCATTTCTATGATTCTTTTCATTCCAACTTGACTTATTGATCTAAACTGATGTGTAGATGTATGCTAGGTCTGATTTATTGTTAGTTTATGATTCTAATCTAGTTCTTATCACTTCCTTAGCTAATTCCTCATCATTCCTTGTCATTGCAACAAATTCCAATTCAATTTTTTATGTTTAACATATAGAACATAGGGTTTCAATTTGGGTATTCCTAATTGGACCATTAGATCATGTTAATACTTGTTGTATAGTGTTCTTGTACTATTACAATCATTCCCACCAAGTTTCGGATCGATTCGAGCCCCGGAAGATCGGTTTCGGACCAAAATCACTATGCTGTCCGTTACTGTTCATCTTGGTTGACTGCTTGGTCGACTGCTTGGTCGACTGTGTCACATCCACCCAGCCGGTACCCCATTTGGAATACCCGGGATGTGATCCACAGTCCAAGGATCAATGATCTGAGGTCCATGCCTCCCACATACACGGTAACACAATCATGAACAGTAATAATCAATGGTAAAAATAGCTAATACTAAGTATTATGAATAAGATAGGATTAACTAAATCAGAGTGCGGAATATAGATAATAATAGAGTGTGATCAAAATCATAAAGGGTGAGAAGGTGTGGTAGCCACCCTCTCAAGAGCAGCGAAAAGAAATAAATCAAGTTAGTTACATATCCAAGTGTCACCAGAATAATTCAAAAACAAGTTAATTACAAGATTCAAGGTTCCACAAATACACCAGGGGAATGGGGCACTATGCTAGGGTTTCTTCTATACTAATGGTAGTCTCCTCAACAGTACGGATGAAGTAAACCCAACGCTGCCGCTCCCGCACAATTGTGGGGCTAACCCTGGTGCGGATAGTAATCCTCCTCGGCTCAAATATACGGATCCTCACCGACGCCACTACCCGGAGAGTAGTATGTGGAATCATAGTCTGCCTCATAGGAGGTGCCATCGTAATCTTCGGTACCTGAAATGTAATCTAAAACATTTGCACAAAAAGGAATGAGTTCGAAGAACTTAGCAAGGAAGTTATTCCATAATTAGAAATCATACACATTCAGAACATATAATAATGCAATGTGATATGGAACATATGATGCAGATATGAGCCTAACTCTATGAATGCTTGGTCTCTAGGGTAGACATGCTTTAAGTCATAGCACCGTACTTCTCTGGGTCGTCAGTCACTCTCCCATTTCCATATCTTGGGAATGCCCGAGGAAGATCGGTAAAGTCATCAAAAAGCCGTGGTAAGGGGATCGGTCACCACTCTCTCACATCACCATTTGGTCAAGTACTGGCGCATGTCACAGTAAAGCCTAGCCCAATGCAAGTCATCTACTCAGTCGGTCAAGTCAGATTCAGATACATCCATTCCTCGCCCTCGGCGATCCTTTCCGGTATCCTTCACACTAGAGTTAGCGAAATCCAGGATTTCGGACTCATCAACCCTATTGGTCATCCACATATAGTAAACGGGAAGCTCTCACGTTCTCTCACAGATTGGTTACCGGTCTTGAGCGCCCGTGAGCCCAAGTCTATCCATATGCAACTCTACCAATAAATGGCCCCTTTCAGGTATCCGTAGCATGGTTTATGTCCCCTACCGGATTGGCTACCGGCATAGAGCGCCCATCCAACCATACACTACCACGGGTTGTTCAGTCTCAATGCCCTTCCGATTCGGGTCTGACACGACAAGGATGAACCTAGCCACACAATTAGACAATCCTATGTATGTCATCCAATAACTCGGGAGAGTGTCGATAGGCACCATCGGAGAACATCCCATACTATTCCCTCCGATGCCCAAGGACATAAGTGTCAGTAGGACACCCCCCAAATCCCAAGTCATACGTAAGCAATCACACATCCAATCTCATCATTTCTCATGCATCCAATGCATATTCATAATAGTAATCAAATCATGATATTGAAACGAATCATTACAAACATAAGCAAATCAAAATGATAAAGTAACACAACAAGAGTATAAAGATTTAAATGCTACTGTTCTAACACATATGTAACAGTCACATAATGATTGAAAGGAAATTTAGGGATTTCATTCTTTAAATAAAGCACAGTTCAATATTTGATGACTTATATGTTTATGGATATAACCATCCTTACCTTGGATGAATTGATGATGAATTGAGAATACCAAGAATAGTCCAATAGAATTGTTAAGGCCCTAAACAAACATCAATAATAAGTTAGAAAAGAAGTCAGGAAGATCGGATGTCATTTGGGTCAAAACTGACCAAGGTTGCTGTCATCAACAACTTTGGTCAATGGTCTTGGTCGATGGTATCGACCAAAAGGATCGACCAAAATTGTCTTCGGGGCAGAATAGTGGATTTTGGGGATTTTGGTCCGAAATGAGTCTTCCGGTGTTCGGATCAATCTGAAACTTGGAGGCATACTTAACAACAGTAGTAGGACACTATAAATCAGGGAATTAACCCAATCCAATGGTCTAATTAAAAAGCCCCAATTTGAGCTATCAAATTCAAGTGATAAACATCATGGCATGAGTTGGAATTGATTGCATTGATGAGGAATAGCATGCAATAGTTAGAGGAACTAATAGAAATTCGATTGGAATCATATGGCAATGTTAAACATGAACATAATACACTCTATAGCTCAGTTTGATATCAAATGGCATGATGTTAATAGGTGGAATACATATGCTAGGCATGAGATATAAGCATAGCATCAATGAATAGCTAAGGAAATCATGGATTGAACATGAGTAGGCACTTGGAGTGGTGGTTGCAAGGTTGCAGCACCATTCCAAATGTCTCATCAGCAAGGTGACAATAGAAAAGAGTAGAAAATGGTAGGGTAGAGAGTGGAATGAGGAGTCATACCTTAGTGTTGAAGATGAAGACAAGAATCAATGATAAACTAAGTGTCTTTGATGAGGTACCCTTCACACTAATCAAGGAGCTGCTTTGGGAAGCTCTCCCCACGTTCCCAGGTGAGAAAATGATTGCAAAAAGCTCAAGGCTCGAAGTCATATTAAATAAAAAAGGAATATTCCATGGAATCACTAACTGGCAGACTGGGATATTTTGGTCGATGGTCCTTGGTCGATGGTATCGACCAAAAGGATCGACCAAAATATTTCCAGCAGAAAACTCAGGTTTAGAACAGCAACTTCAAGTAGGGATTTGAAAGGCTATACAAGGTCAAATTGAGTGAGGTTTTCTTCCACAATTCAATCAAGAAGTCTAGTTTCGGGGAATACCTTCAGATTGTGCACAAGAGGTCATTTGGTACATCAACCATATTAATATTCTCCGATGCGCAGACTTTCCTTAAACATTGACAATGGCATTTAAGCAATGGGTATCATTGTCAATGTCCATGGGCTCGGTCTCCGAATCATGATCATCAATCAGAATGGTCCATAAATCTCTTCTTCCACCGCTTCGGGTCTTTGGACTTGAATACAACAGTGGATCCGGGTCAGGGTCAAGGTTAGAATAGGGCTGGATATTACAGACTGAGTCACTCAACCAGCCAGCCGACCAGCTGAGAACAACAACTCTATCTTTGCTCGATTTGCTCCATTTGATCTCCAATTTAATTGTTTCCTTCTCTAATGTTGCACATATGTTGTTTAGGGTACAAACACTGATTTGGGGACTATTCTAGTGACACTTAGTATGATTTCCGATTCGATTAAGGTAAGGACGGTTATTGTCATAATTACATGAACTATGTGAATCTTGCTGCTATGTTCGAAATGTGGTAGATTTATGATGAACACATTTATGTGTGAAATCTTAGGGCATAAATCATGCATTTTACACACTTTGAGTGGAGCTACCTTGGGTTTGATGTTGTTTTTGCAGATTTTATGAATTTTCAGGACTTGAGCGAATATTTGGAGTTTTGGGTATTAAACATGCGATTTTACACATTAAGAGGTCCATTCAAATTCTCAAATGCGTAAATGGGCCTGACCTGGAGCATGATGGGCCAAAGATGTGATTATGGGCCAACTCCAAAGTATTTTAGAGATAAAGAAGCAAATTTTGATCTACGGCTGAGATTAGAAATTATTAATCAAATCTACAGAGATATTATTGAGAGAGTCCTAATGGAGAAAAAGAGTCCTTACACACCTCAATATCTTATTTCCTATTTGGGATTTGGTCAAAGAAAGAAAAAAGAGGAAAAATAATTATATTCAGAAAGGAAAAAAGAGGAAAAATCCCGTTTTTGAATGTCTCTGTCCAGTTTTGATCAAGCCCTTCATCGAACGGTCATACAATGTCCGATCAAGCTGATTTTTGGAGGAGAGCTTTACGACTTCTTAACCCTAAAATCCAACGGTGGAATTATGTATTTGATATCCCTAAGTCCGTTCGATTGGTATGAAAAAACCCTAATTGGTTGAGTCAGATAAGAACTTTGAATTTTATTCAAATTCAGCCGTACCTCATATCCCATGTAAACTCTATAAAAGGAGAGCATACTCCATCAAGGGAGAACGTGTTCTAGAGCTTAGGAGAAGCACATTTTCTTTTCTCTTTGGTTTATTTAGGCTTTCTTTAGTTTTCTTTGCTTACATTTGTGAGATTTTAATTTCTAGATTGAATGTTTAGGTTTAATTTTTATTTATTTATTTATTTATTTATTTTTATGTAATGCAATTCAAGTTCAAGTCTCAAGTTTTTATATTCGTTTTTCTCTGGGTCTAGAAATTGCAGATTTAGATCATTCTAGATCTAGATCTGGTTGTTAGGGTTGGTTGAGATTCGAATCGTTTGTTCAATTCGCAAGTAAATAACCTTATTTATTAATATTCACTCCTCCCTCCATTCTCGCTTCTATCTACCCCTCCATATTCTTCATTTAGGATTTACTTTCAGCATTTATTTATTGTTCTCCCTTCCCCTGGATCCTTGATCAAAGATGCCTACAGTCGTGCCTCTCTTTGGTTAAGGTTTCCATTTTGCTTTCTGTAATTTACTTTCTGTTATTTACTTTCTGCAATTTACTTTCAGTATTTATTTATTGTTCTCCCTTCCACTGGGTCCTTAATCAGAGATGCCTACAGTCGTGCCTCTCTTTGGTTAAGGTTTCCCTTTCCTTTTATTGCTTTGATTATTTCTTTTCTGCAATTTCTTTTTCTCTAATATCCATTCCCCCAATCGGTGGACTGTAAGCTACGGCAAAGGGTCCACGGTCAAAGTCATTATTATTATACTCCCCTTCCCTCCATCCGGAGCTGACACTCGGATCACTTCCCTTTTCCTTCTATTTTTATTGTTCACATTTTTTTTCCTGTCTTTTATTTATGCATTGATTGTGTTTGCTTTATTTTCATTTCAATTCGATTGCATTAGATGTATGGATTTGGATTGTTTAGTTTAGTTAATTAGTTTAACAAAAATTGAATCATTCCACTCTCGCATTACTATTAAGAAGTTGAATTCTATGTGGCATATCTCCTTGAGATCGACCCGTTAGCTACACGATACCATGCGCTTGTGGTTAGTTTTAATTTCACAAACAATTTACTTTCCTAGTAATGTTTTAGACATCTTGTGACTGTTGTATACACTTCATAACAGTAGTACCATGTTATATATCATTTTGAATTACCATGCTTACTTATTTTGATAATGACATATGTGATCAATCGTATTACATTGTATCTCTTTTTATATGATGAAATGTTAATCATATATGATATGATGGAATTGAGCATGTGATTGCTTAAGTATGATTTGGGATTGAAGAATGTCCTTCCGACATTTCTGTCGTTGGACATCGGAGGGAATAGTATGGGATGTTCTCCGAAGGTGCCCATCGACATTTTCCCGAATTATTGGATGACATACATAGGACTTATCTAGATGTATGGCTAGGATGTCCTTGTCGTATCAGACCCGAATCGAAAGAGTATTAAGACCGAACGACCCGTGGTAGTAGTTGGTTTGATGGGCACTCAAGACCGGTAACCAATTTGTGAGAGGACATAAATCATACTACAGATACCTGAAAGGGGCCATTTATTGGTAGGGTTGCAAATAGCTAGATTGGGCTCATGGGCGCTCAAAACCGGTAACCAACCCGTGAGAGGACATGAGAGCTTCCCGTTTACTATTTGTGGATGAGCAATAGGGTTGATGAGTCCATAGTCCGGGACTATGCTGACTTTAGTGTGAAGGATACCGGAAAGGATCGTTAGGGGCGAGGAATGGACGTATCTGGATCTAACATGATATGACTAAGTAGATGACTTGTATTGGGCTAGGCTTTACTGTGACATGCACCAATACTTAGACTAAATGGTGGTGTGAGAGAGCGGTGACTAAAACCCCAGCCATGGATTTGTCCCGAGGGATGCAGGACCCAATTCCCCGGCTTGAGTGATTGAGACACCCCCAAAGAAGTATGGTGCTATGACTTAAAGCATGTCTACCATAGAGACTAGCATATGTAGAGTTAGAATCATATTTGCATCATCTGTCTCATATCATTTTGCATCATATTACGTTTTGTATCGTATGACTTGTGTATTATGGAATAATTGCCTTCTTGAGTTTTTTTGAACTCATTCCTATTTGTGCAATTGTTTTGTTAGACTATTCTGCAGGTATTGAAGAGACTGATGGCATGTCCTACGAGGCGCCCTACGGAAGCAATTCAAAAAGAATTAAATTATTTTCTTTTCAGTTTCTTTTTCTAAAGCTAAAAACTTAAACTCAAGTTTGTCAAGATGAGGGGTCCTCCAATTCTTCTCTATACAGTGAGCAAATTGTCTGGCAACTTGTCTCCTACGCCCATCAATGGGTGCGATAAGCGCATTCCATGCACTCGCAGGAGCTCCCACACAGGCTATCTCCATTTCCCATTGTCAGTGCCACATCTTCTTCATACGGGAAGGTTCCTTCATAGGAAACCAATCCATCTTTTGACACATTTCCTCCATCTACGTAGACTAATAAAACATATACAAATAAAGGAATGAGTTATGGAGAACTCAGTAAGAACAATAACAATTCCCATCCATATGTCAAACCAATCAGCAATGCATAAATGATATGTATGAATGCAAAATATGAATACCTCTAAGATCTAACTATGCAAGTCTCTAACAGTTGACATGCTTTAATATATACACCAGCCCTCCTCTGGGTAAGTCTAGTCACTCTGATCCGGCAAGGACTGGTTACCTCTGAAGGGATCCTGGGTAAAATGGAAAGTCCACACTTGGCTCTCAAACCATGGCTGGGGTTAAGTCAACACTCTCTCACCATGACAATTGGCAATGAGTACTGGCGCATGTCGGGGTTTTTAATCCAATGCAAGGTCATACAAGTAACATACTACATGAAGTCCAGATACATCCCCTATGGCACCAACCAACTCGGTTCGGTATCCTTCGCAACCTAGGAATAAGAACCCTCACGAACGGGCTACCGCTATTGGACTTCATTTCATAACCCTATGGTCATCCACATATTGTTGGGGCGAAATGCTCTCATGACTCCTCATGACACTCGGTCCGTTCCTTGGACGTCCATGAGCCCAACCCTAACATATGCAACCCTACCATTTATATGACTAACAGTGGATTGTCATCACATCACTGTCATCACGAGTCATCCGGTTTCAATTCCCCTACCGAAAGGGTAGTAGCATGTTGGGTACCTAGCCATGCAACTCTAGACTCTACCTAAGAATGTCATCCAATAGTCATGATAGTGCTGGAGACATCAGCAGGCATGTGTCCCATACCACAGCCTTCTGATATACCAAGCTAAGATATCCAAATAGAATACCTATTCCATCAGAACCACGTACTATCAACCAACATCATATCACATTCATAATTGACAAAGTGCATGTATAAACAATACAGACAGCGGTCATATAACAAGATCAGCATGTGAAATATGATTACAGCAGCATATAAAATGAAAGGCTAATACTAACAGACACTGGACTAGCATGTTCAAGTCAATTCATAAAGATAGGATTGTATGCCCTTACCTGCATATAAGTAATTCGTCCGTAAGAAGTAATCCGTAATCAATTATAAAACTTTCTCTTCAAACAAAGGACACCTATACACAGGGTTACAATAAGGTATAAGTCAAATGAATCAAATCAGATAAAAACCAAAAGTCATTTGGTCACTGGAAACCAGCCGGACGCTCGGGCCGGTCGCTTAGGTTGAGCGACCGCCACTAGTGAGCACCCCAAAAACAGAGAGTTTCAATCCGAAACTCAAGCTTCTGATCATCTGTTTTCAATCCGAATTTTGGATGATCATAGTCCAAATCTCAAATCTATTACTCCCATAACCACGGGTGATACTAAACCTTAACAAAGACATCAATTTGGTTATCCAGAAACCTCCCTCTTGATTAGATCAGCCCTTTTCACAAAAGCAGGGTTTCGTTTTTGAATCTGATCTCACCAAGATTAACAAAAAGGTAGGCGATACAATAGAAGGATCAAGAACAACCAAAGATAAGTACAAATTTACTTTTATCATAGCAAGTGGTGAAGCATAAGTGAACAGGGAATCACTTACCTCAACTAGATTGACTATGGATGATAGTAGAACCTTCTGGGACTCTAACAACACATCAGATTTGCTTTCGGCACTTCTTCACAGCCGTCTAACCGCCATAAAGGGTAACCACGAATAAAATATTTGTAAAATAGGCGAGGGTTACTATTTATAGAAGTCAGGGGGCAAAATAGGGCAAAATCCCGCAACCAGAACCAGGCGGTCGCTTGGTTCAATCGACCACCACTAGGAACTGCCCCCATGTGTTTTGCTATACAAGGGTGCTTTGCTAGGGGGGTTGATGTCCAAGTACAACCTAGCCCTAAAGAAGACATGGGGGAGATCTTACCCTCATTCTGGACATCTTCAGACATCATTTGCCTTCCAGAAGTCCAACTACCAAGCAAGGCTGGCTCTTCAGTCAAAGAATCCAGATCCATGGGTCCAGAGTATGGATCATGGACTTCTATCCGAACACTCCACAAATTTACCCGACTAGACCCTCGGGTTCTTGGACCAGCAATACGGATCCCGGGTTAGAAATACAGGGGTTGTTACAGTTTCTCTAGCCAAATTCATCTAGACATGCCCTAGGGATGTCGTCCAATAATTAGGGAAAGTGCCAAGGGCATCATAGAAAAGTGTCCCATACCACCTCCAATGATGTCCAATGAAAGAAACGCCAAAAGGGCATTCCCCATTCCCCAATCACAACTTTGGCAATCACATCACATCATGATTTCATAGATATCACAATATAGTCCAACTCATAATCACATCATTCATATTTTATAACAATTTGTAAATCATGTCATGAATAACCTATTGTAATTACAGAAGTATGACAATATAGAAAAAGTATAACTATAGTAGCTAACACATGCATATAAGTCATAACATATCAAAGCATGTATTCGTGCATATTGTGAGTGAACGTACTCACCTTATAATCGACTTAGCAAACTCCAAATAAGGGATCAAAGAGCAAGTCCAAAATCAGCAAAATACCCCTAAACAAATATGTAGAGAGTATAAGGAACAAACTATACTGATCGGAAACAAAAACGGAGGTAAAACGGAGCAAAGTTGTTGTCACAGACACCTTTGGTCGATTGGCTTGGTCATTTGGATCCACCAAAGCTACTGTGTACGAACAGTAACTTCCAACTTTGGTTCGGAAACTCTTCAAACGTCATCAGAACACTCCGAAATTAATAGGAAAAATTCTAAAATAACATATAGAGACTATCTATGATGATCTAAACATCAAATAAGGCCTTTGGAATAAAAATCTAATAAATCACCTAACAAGCTTAATCCAAGGATTCTCACGGAAAGGCTAGAATGAATGGAGATTCATTTTGAAGATAAGAAAATAGTAGATCATGCATAGAAAACAACCTAGGAACAGATCTAACATAGTTTAGAATCAAATAACTACAGTAGGACTAAATCATGGTCTCATGCTATATCAAAACATTGAAATAACACCATGTAGTTCATGGAAAACATAGAGTGAATGGGAATTTACTCTAAGACTATGAGGATAAGAGACTAGGCCATTATAGTAGTGTAAAACCTTCCTTACAATCAAAACAAAAAGTAGAAACAATAGAGAGAATAGATCATTGAAGTATAGGATTGAATACTAACCTTTTAGATGAGGAATCAATGGAGGAACTTCTATTGGTTGCTTGGAATCAACCTTGGGCTTGAAGAGGAGGCTTTAGGGTTCTTCTCACGTTCTCCAAAAGTTAAGAGGCAAAGTGGTTAGGTTTAGTCTAAAGTTACAGATAAATAGGACTTCAAAACCTTAAATTTCCAAAAATAAACAATTCTATTTGAGGCTTGCTTTGGTAGGTTGGATTCGACCAAAGGGTTCCCCCCTTGCAAATTGCTGAATTTTGGTTTCCAAAAGCCAAAACCACCACTTGGGTCCTCAACCAACTTAAGGAAAGGTCTTACCTGACTTCATAGGACCTTCCAAAGGTGTCAACATTGTATTCAATGTCCATATTCCAAGTCCATCATCATTTAGGTTACACCTTCTCTTAAAATCATACAAGGTTTCCAAAATGGGATATTCACTATCGGTCTCCATTGGTTCTAGTTCAGAGCCAATGGGTTCAATAGAGAGAGTCCACAGCTGTCTTCTACCCTAACTTTTAGGTTTTTAGACCTACAACATACATTTCTGGATTAGGGTTGGTGCGGGATTTCACACATGGGACCTTTTTACAGGAGACCTTTCAAAATGGAGGCTATGTGGTTGTCTTATGAGGATTTTCCTTCTTTGATTAAGGACCATTGGGAGGCAAATATGAATATTCTTGAGGCTCACAAAACCTTTAGTCTCATCTTGTTGACTGGAATGAAAATAAATTTGGAAAGGTGGAGGCCACCAAGAGAAGACTTCTTGCTAGGTTGGGTGGTATCCAACGGAGTCTTGCTTCAGGTGCTTGCAACCCCTTCCTTATTAGGTTGGAGAAGGAAAAAGGCCTTATCTCGTACGAAAAAAGGATTCTCTTGCCTCTATCTTGTTGAATCTCGCTGAGATCCTAAGAAAACACCATTTTTGTCAAATATTTTTTTAAGAATTTAGCTTGATTTCAAGTTACAATATCCTTTAGCACATCTACAACATCAAATTACCATCATTCAAACCTATTTCAACAAGATTATTGGGAAATGCCATGTCAGCATTTGCCACATCAGCCTCTATTGGTTTTGATGATAATAAGCATGAATTACTAATGGCTATATTGAGTTATGATGTTTTAGTTCAAGATGAGAACAAGTGGACCAACTCCAAGTCAAAGCCATATGCAAGTCAAAGCCAAGATCATGCCAAGATAGACATGAAGATGGACATGAAGTCTAAGTCAAGATGACCATGCCAAGATGGACATGAAGACCGTTGCACAAAATCAAGTCGAAGAACAAGTTAAAGATCAAGACTTAGGTTGAATTAGGGCTTAGGACACTCTCGCATACACATTCATGTAAATGCATCAATTATATGTAATTCATATTACTAGAGTGACCTAGGACATGTTAGTGAGGTGTACAATGCTTAGGGTTGACTAAAAAGTCCAAAAACCCAAGCCATGTCCAACCCCCAACTTAAGTCAGCAAAATAGAGTTCAGATGGACAGCGAGCAGACAGATGTCCGTCGGTACTGATAACTCTATTTCTCAGAAAACAACAGAAGGCCAAACGGAATTTCCGTCTGGCAGACGGATGACCGTCTGGGCAGACGGATGACGAGGCGGACGGATGACCGTCCCGCGGCGGACGGATGTTCCCAGTCCCCCGCAGCCAGCGGACGGACGTCCGTCTGACCCAGATTTGTCTATAACGGCTAGTTTAAAGAGAATATCCTCTACAGCGGTTTGCAACGGATACTTTTGAGACGGATGACCGTCTAACCAGACGGACGTCCGTCTGGGCTGAAAAACAGGACAAAAATGTGTCCGTTTTCTATCCGTTGGGGATTGGGTTTTGGCACTCAAAGGTGCTTTATATAAACCCAATTCACCTCATTTGAGAGAAACAGCACTCACACTTGATCACCCACTCCCCAAGTGATCCTAAAGCTCTCAAATTGTAAGAAAGCCTTGTGCTTTGCCTTTCACCTTCTCCCCAACCTTGAAGAACATACCAAGGTGTTAAAGTAAGCTTGTGGACCAAGCTTGAGGTGATTGAAGGCGTCAGTGGTGCATACATTTCCATTTGAGCATACAACTCACATTGCATCACATTCACACAAGAGGTAAAGTGTCACACCTCTTAAGGTAACATCCTTCCTTTGTAACTGTTTCAATTCTAGTCTAGGTTGGTAGATTAGAATTGGTCATTGGGTGCTCTTGCCCATGAACAAAGATTGCTTGGGTGCTCTTGCCCGTAAACAAAGATTGTTAAGGGGTGCTCTTGCCCTACTTGTTAAACAAAGATTGTAAGGGTTCTCTTGCCCCGCAACAAAGATTATTGTAAGGGTTTGATCTCTACCCATTGTATTGAAAGAGAATCAATAGTGGAATACTCTCTTGAGGCCAAGAGAGGAGTGGACGTAGACTTGTATAGTCGAACCACTATAAATCTCGTGTTGTGGTTGCTTGTATTGTTTAGTTTCATTTGAATTTTCAATTTACCGTGTATTTCCGCACAAACCGAAGAATTGGGACAATCCACTAGTTGCAACCTAATCACCCTCCTCTAGGTTGCACCAACAATTGGTATAAGAGCGGGAGCTCAAATTAAGATTGAAATCAATTTTTAAAAGAGTCAAAAATCATGGCCTTTCCTTTTTATGAAGTTCCTTCAAGAATCGAAGGTCTTAACACCGCTAGACCTCCATACTTTGATGGAGAAGACTTTGCCTATTGGAAAAATAGGTTTGAAGACTTTGTGTGTGCACATGATATCGATGTGTGGAGCGTCATAACATGTGGACCAAATGAGGTTCTCAAAACAGATGAACATGGCCATAAGGTACCCAACTTAGAACCGAGTGGACTTCGATCGACAAGGTCAAAATTCAATTAAACCACAAAGCAAAAATGTTTTTGCAATGTGCGTTAAGTGAAAAAGTCTACAATAGATGTGGCATTTGCAAAAGTGCCAAAGAAATTTTTGATAAGTTGGTAGTCACATATGAAGGGACTGATCATATCAAAAGGATGAACCTAGACATCTACATGCTTCAATATGAAGAGTTTAAAATGTTAGATTATGAAGATATTACTTCTTTATTTAGTAGATTTACTAACATTGTGAACAAGTTGTATAGCCTTGGAAAAGAATTGGCAAATGAGGACATAACTAGAAGAATTCTGAGAGCTCTTCCACCCTCATGGAGACCCAAAAGGACAACAATTCAAGAAGCAGGGAATCTGTCTAAAATTACCATTGATGAGCTAATGGGATCTTTTCTAGCTCATGAAGCGGAGCTTGAAGAAGACAAGCAAGCAAGCGTGCAGCAGGATCAAAGGAAGAGGTCCATAGCTCTAAAGAGTGCCACCAAGGAAGAAGAAGAAAGTGAGAGTGAAGAAGAAGACTTGGACAGTGAGCTCTACCAAATCGCCAAAGAGTTCAAGAGACTTCTCAAAAAGAAAAGAGGGAAGTATCTTCACAAAGGCGAATCCTCTAAGGAGCACAAAGGTAAAGATCATTCTAAGAAAAAAGGTTATGTTTCTAATGTCACTTGTAACAAGTGTAGGAAACCGGGCCACATCAAGTCCGAGTGCCTGTATATGGCTAACATATCCTACAACACAAGTGAGGAGGAAGAAGAGGAGGAGTCCAAGGAAGAAAGAATCAACTTGGCTCTAATGGCAAAGTCCATGGAAGAACAAGAAGACCTTGAGGTAAATTCTTCCCATAATCCTAATTCCATTAGCAATAATGATAACGGATTAATAGATGACATTGATAGGGACAACTCATTTGGAGTATTGTTCAAAATTATTAAGGACTCTGAAAAAGGGTATTAAGAAAGAGTATGTCATTCTCTTTCCTTTTATGCATTCATGTAGGGGGAGAGTGCATATGTGAGGGAGAGAAGTTGTTAACTTATGCATTAATTCAGGGGGAGCATAAGTTAAGAAGGGAGAATTATTTGAGGGGGAGCACTTCATGCTCTTCATGCTTGTGTCAATGACAAAGGGAGAGTTAATTGAGGGAGAGCATTTCATGCATTAATTTTGTTGATAACAAAGGGGGAGAGTTATTTGCGGAGAAGCATCTCCTATATTTTGTTGATAACAAAAGGGGGAGAAAAATTCTATAAATTCTATAATTTTGAATTAGATAATTCATTAGCTCTTATATTGTTTGTTGATGACAAAATGGGGAGAAAACCGCATGAATGAATTAGATAATAATTCATGGGGAAAACATGTCATAACATGCATATGAATGAGCATCGACTGCTATTAATGATCATTCATATTTTCCCTCATTCATGTGTTTGTCATCATCAAAAAGGGGGAGATTGTTGGAAAATGCCATGTCAGCATTTTGTCACATCGGCCTCCATTGGTTTTGATGATAACAAACATGAAACTTGAATTCACCATGTTTTGATGATAACAAACATTAATTAGAATTCACCATGGAAAAACATGAAAATAACATGCATATGAATGAGTGTTTATTTGCTATTAATTATCATTCATATTTTCCAATCATTCATGTGTTTATCATCATCAAAAAGGGGGAGATTGTTGGGAAATGCCATGTCAGCATTTGCCACATCAGCCTCTATTGGTTTTGATGATAATAAGCATGAATTACTAATGGCTATATTGAGTTATGATGTTTTAGTTCAAGATGAGAACAAGTGGACCAACTCCAAGTCAAAGCCATATGCAAGTCAAAGCCAAGATCATGCCAAGATAGACATGAAGATGGACATGAAGTCTAAGTCAAGATGACCATGCCAAGATGGACATGAAGACCGTTGCACAAAATCAAGTCGAAGATCAAGTTGAAGATCAAGACTTAGGTTGAATTAGGGCTTAGGACACTCTCGCATACACATTCATGTAAATGCATCAATTATATGTAATTCATATTACTAGAGTGACCTAGGACATGTTAGTGAGGTGTACAATGCTTAGGGTTGACCAAAAAGTCCAAAAACCCAAGCCATGTCCCAGCCCCAACTTAAGTCAGCAAAATAGAGTTCAGACGGACAGCCGTCTGAGCAGACGGACAGCCGTCTGAGCAGACGGACAGCCGTCTGAGCAGACGGATGTCCGTGCGATGGCGATAACTCTGTTTCTCGAGAAAACAACGAAGGCCGACGGAATTTCCGTCCGCAGACGGATGTCCGTTTGAGCCGATCCGTGGCCGGACGGATGACCGTCTGGGCAGACGGATGTCCGTCTGAGCCAGTCCAAGCCAGACAAATGTCCGTCTGACCCAAATTTGTCTATAACGGCTAGTTTAAAGAGAATATCCTCTACAGCTGTTTGCAACGGATACTTTTGAGACGGATGACCGTCTGACCAGACGGACGTCCGTCTGAGCTGAAAAACAGGACAAAAATGTGTCCGTTTTCTATCCGTTGGGGACTGGGTTTTGGCACTCAAAGGTGCTTTATATAAACCCAATTCACCTCATTTGAGAGAAACAACACTCACACTTGATCACCCACTCCCCAAGTGATCCTAAAGCTCTCAAATTGCAAGAAAGCCTTGTGCTTTGCCTTTCACCTTCTCCCCAACCTTGAAGAACATACCAAGGTGTTAAAGTAAGCTTGTGGACCAAGCTTGAGGTGATTGAAGGCGTCAGTGGTGCATACATTTCCATTTGAGCATACAACTCACATTGCATCACATTCACACAAGAGGTAAAGTGTCACACCTCTTAAGGTAACATCCTTCCTTTGTAACTGTTTCAATTCTAGTCTAGGTTGGTAGATTAGAATTGGTCATTGGGTGCTCTTGCCCGTGAATAAAGATTGCTTGGGTGCTCTTGCCCGTAAACAAAGATTGTTAAGGGGTGCTCTTGCCCTGGTTGTTAAACAAAGATTGTAAGGGTTCTCTTGCCCCGCAACAAAGATTATTGTAAGGGTTTGATCTCTACCCATTGTATTGAAAGAGAATCAATAGTGGAATACTCTTTTGAGGCCAAGAGAGGAGTGGACGTAGACTTGTATAGTCGAACCACTATAAATCTCGTGTTGTGGTTGCTTGTATTGTTTAGTTTCATTTGAATTTTCAATTTACCGTGTATTTCCGCACAAACCGAAAAATTGGGACAATCCACTAGTTGCAACCTAATCACCCTCCTCTAGGTTGCACCAACAAAGATCTTCAACAATGGCATGATTTTTTCCCAAATTTGATTTTTTTTTAAATAGCATGTTTTACAATCGATATGTGGTGGGAGTGTAAATATATGTTGATCTACGAGCTTCGATCTACACTTTCATCGAAGCAATTTAATTTTATCGTATTAATTTCATTTTTGAATTATCATATTTAAAAAATATAATTTCTAAAAAATTAAAATAAAAAATATAGAAAATACTTAAGATATGAGTATGATTTTAACTTATGTTGGACTACATTGAGAGGGCTACAACCTCATATAATCATATTTTTATTATCACACTTCCTATATTTTTTAAAATTTTAAATTTAAATAATTATAAAAAATAACATTTTATTACAAAAATATCTTTTTTATTTTAAAATGATGCTTATGTTATGTAGTTTATTCTAAAAATACAAACATGTCTATTTGAGCATTTTATGTATGTTATCTTAGAACTAAGTGTGTGTTTTGTTATTTTATAAATTGTTTTTACATGTTTTTTTAATTATCCAAAAGTTATTCTAATGACTATTTGGGAACATTCATATATGTGTTTGAGTGTTGTAGTTTAAATGGCAAGTAGTGGGAGTCACACTCGCAATAAGGCCCAGTGTTTGTGAAATAAAACTAACTGCAAGCCCACGATATGTGTAGCTAACGGGTCGATCTTAGGGAGATATATCACTTTAGAGTATAACTTCTTAATGGTAACGTGGGAGTGCGAGGTTTCAATTTTTTTTTTAACTAAACTAAATTAGCAATCTAAATAAGCGGTCTTAACACATGCATCTAATGCAATCGAATTGAAAATAAAAATAAAACATAACCATTCATCATCTAATAAAAAAATGCGTAAATAAATAAAGACAAGAATAAAAGATATGAACAATAAATAAATAAACAAATAAAAGGGAAGTGATCTGAGTGTTAGCTCTATATCCGAGTAAAACTAAAAAGGAAGAAACTTCTGGTTCGACAGTGGACAACTCTACTGACAAGAACTCTGCTGCGGAAGAAGACACCAGCCATCCCTCTTAAAGAAAGAAATGTTTCTTGTTTTCTGATCTCCAAAGTTTTCTTTTTATTCCTGATCACCTTTAGCTTTTGTATCTTTGACCAATTGTTCTTATTATTATTATTTTTTATTACTGATCAGCTCTTCCTTTTAATTTGACAATGTTACTTTGGATGCCATTAGTACTATCTTTGTTGAATTTGCACAACTGTGTGATCTTTCCTTTGTCAAGTAACTGATCAGGATCTTTACCAAAACATCTTTACATAAAATTTGCTGATGAGACGCTCTTAAAAATGAATAGTTGATGTGGTCTTTGAGAAAATAAATGACGAAAACCTTAATGGCTGATCACCCATTTTTTGAGAAAATGACAAATGAGAGCCTTAGTGGTTGATCAAAAACCTTTATGTGACTGAGGGCAGCCTGACTTACGGAAAGTTTAGATAGCTTATAAAAAGCTTAGCTTACGGAAAGCCTGACTTATGAAAAGTCTTTGATCAGCTTCGGAAAACTTAGCTTACGGAAAGCCTGACTTATGAAAGTCTTTGATCAGCTTCGGAAAGCTTGTCTTACGGAAAGCCTGACTTATGAGAAGTCTATGATCAGCTACGGAAAGCTTGACTTATGAAAAGTCTTTGATCAGCTTCGGAAAGCTTTACTTATGAAAAGTCTTTGATCTACTTTGAAAAGCTTGGCTTACGGAAAGCCTGAGTTATGAAAAGTCTTTGATCAACTTCGGAAAGCTTGGCTTATGGAAAGCCTGACTTATGAAAAGTCTTTGATTAGCTTCAGAAAGCTTGGCTTACGAAAAGCCTGACTTAGGAAAGCCTGACTTAGAAAAGTCTTTGATCAACTTCGGAAAGCTTGGCTTACGGAAAGCCTGACTTATGAAAAATCTTTGATCAGCTTCGGAAAGCTTGGTTTACGGAAAGCCTAACTTATTGATTAGCTTCAAAAAGCTTGGCTTACGAAAAGCCTAACTTATGAAAAGTCTTTGATCAGCCTCCGCCTATATGAAAAATGGCTGATCAAAAACCTTTAGGGAAAACGCTAATGAGGATGATTCGAAACAATTAAAACATTTCAGACAACAAGAACTCCTGTTTTTATTATTGATAAAAAAAAAAAATTTAGATGAATTACATTCCATGGTTGTCTCAAACAACTTCCATGAAAATCCTTGAGCCAATAAGTATTAGAACTGACAACTTTAACTACCACATAAGGTCCTTCCCAATTTGCAGATAACTTCCCACAATTTCTAGGATCTGATACCAATTTCTTTCTCAAAACCAAATCGTCCACCCTGAAGAACCTGGGCCTGATCCACGGGTTATAATATGCTGCTATCCTTCTTTGGTACTCTATATTCCGGTATAACGCACATTCTCTGACCTCATCTAAGAACTCCAAGTTTGACCTCAAACCCTCTTCGTTTGCTATTGGGTTGAATTATTTTGATCTTTTGGATCCAGTCGTCACCTCCATAAGAGCCAGAGCTTTAAATCCATACACTAGTTTGAAAGGTGTCTCTCCTGTTGGAGTTCGAACAGTGGTTTGGTACGCCCACAGGACATATGGTAATTCATCTACCCACAAGTTGCTTGCTTCATCTAGTCTTCCCTTAATCCCTTGAAGAAGAGTTCTGTTTGTTATTTTAATCTGCCCATTGCACTGAGGATAAGCGATAGAAGAGTTCTTGTATTCGATATGATAATGGGCACTAAATTCTTTGAACCTTTCATTATCGAACTATGTGCCATGATCTGTAAGCAGAATTTTGGGTAGCCCAAATATGAAAATGATTTTGTTTCTAAGAAACTTTTCCATTTGACTTGTGATAATCGTTGACAAAGCTTCAGCTTCAACCCATTTCGTAAAATAGACAATTGCTGCTACCACGTACTTCCGTCCTCCTGATGCTATAGGAAACAAACCAAGAATATCCATCCTCCACATAGCGAAAGGTATAGGATTCCAAATTGGAGTCAATTGATCAACAAGTTGCATCTGTATTGGAATGTGGATCTAGCACTGGTGACATTTCTTCACGTAATCTATCACCTTAGATTGCATTCGCGGCCAATAAAATCCTTGCCTTAGAACTTTGTAGGCCAGAGCTCTTCCTCCAAGATGACTCCCACAAATTCCTTCATGGAGCTCTACTAGTGCATACTGTGCATCAGTTGGTCACAAACATTTTAGAAGTGGTCCAGAAATTGTTCTTTTATAAAGCAATCCATTTTTCAAAATAAACTTGTTAATGAATAAAAATGTTTCAAAATGAGACAAAAACCTCCTCTATAAATTGGGTTCCCCCCTGATGAAGATGGGTTTTTTGTTTTTGGGTTTTCTCTTTTGATTTAAGAATAGTTCTAAGAGTGCTTTGAGGGTTTTTCTTAATGTTTTGTGAGTGTTGTCAATGGTTTGAGTAGTTTTTCGGTTTGAATCTTATGGTGATAGAAGGAAGACACATATCAAATTCGCCGTAGCAGTCTACTTTGTGCTAAGTATACCGTTGCTCGTTGGTGTATCCTAGGAGATAGACGTCCATTCGATCCTCAAGTACACATCGGAAGGGACGAATCTGTTTTAAGGAAAGCGTCTGACGTGCCTCGATGATTCTTCCTCTTTATTCTATTGCTTCCGGTTCAAATTCCATTTGGGTGTTCAATTTCCATGTTAAATAGTATTGATATATTTTTTTTGTTGTTGCCTTATAATTTCTCTTGATTTACTATCAATTTGGCCAACAAAAGGAACAAAACATGTGACAAGCATACTAAGAGCCACTTTCTTGCTCTAAGCATATAAAAAATTGAATGAATAGAAAGAGGCATAGCACTAATTTTATCACAAAAATTTGTCATTAATTGGTTTTGCCTAGCCAATATCTTGAAGAAGAAAAGTCAGCTAAGTCTACTCCACAGTGATGGAAACCAATAGACGATATTTAGCCTCCATGCTAGAGTGAGAAATAGTAGGTTGTTTCAAGAAATACAATTGGAGCCCAAAATACAAACCGTTAGTAGAACGTTGAGTGTCAAGACACCCAGCCCAATTAGAGTTTGAGAACCCATATAAGTCAAGAGAACTATCACGAAGTATACGATGACCATGGTCAAAAGTACCCCAAAGATAAAGTAAAATACATTTGACTTGAGTGAAATGACCAACTGTTAGAGCATGCATATGTTGACAAATAGTGCTCACGGCATAAGAAAGAATAAGACGAGTCATAGCGAGATACAAGAGAGCACCGACCACACTTCGATAAAGAGGAACATCAAAGAAACAACATAAAATCCTTTGGTGGCCAAGAAGTCATGGTTCTACAAACGGGCTTTATATCCGTTATATGATGAGAGGAAGGATGTTAGACATGTACATGCTTAGATTAAGAAAAAAATAAACCATGGGAAGTAGATGTGTTGTGAATAAATCACCCTGACTCCGGTTTACACTGGTTTGATCGAAATTAACCAATGATATGAATTAATTAGCGGGTCCGCCTGAAGGCCGTACAAGGATCCAATCCTGGCCATCCGATCTAAACCATCCAATCGACGGTCACCATTGACACAAGACAACAGAAAAAGCCTATAAATAGGGTTGTGACACTCATGATAGGTAAGATATTCGAATTCCATAACTATTTGTGCTCTTCCCGCTCATTTACATTCAAGCTCTCCAAAAGCTCCTAGCAAGCTCTGCAACCCTAATCCTCAACAATCACTGACTTGATCGTCGAAGATGGAATGCCAATCTAGCTGATTGGCTCCATTTCTAACAATCTTTCATTCATCTTGTAGGAGAGTGCGAGTTCCAATCGAATTGAACCAGATCTGATAGGTTTGGTGTAAGATTCTCGGCTTATAGACCTCGGCAAAATCTGCACCAACATTTGGTGCCGTCTGTGGGAATAACTTTCAAAACAAAAGCTATGGCTCAGTCACCTGAGCAAGGGGAGATAATGCCGGTGAACGAGACAACAAAGACTAGCCAAAGAGAGTTGAGAAGAGTCAATCCAAAGAGAAAAACGAAACAACAAAATTACTGCAAGCTTCGACGATGCTTACTTGGTAGAAACAAAAGGTCTTAGAAGATCATTCACCTCATCTCCTTGAAATCCGTAACATACAAGAAAAACAACTTACGGAAGCACCTGTTACGACTTCACAACCTGGATTTGATCCAAATTAAATCTTAGCTCAAATGGAGAATATGCAATGCCAGATTCTAGATACACAGAATCTAATGAGGTCATACATAAAGCAAAATGGAATTCTAGGAACAACAAGAATTCCAGTTTCACCATATATTAGAGCTCCTCTTTCTCGAGTTGAGGCGGTCTCTGACCAAAATCCTCGGAGGCAAGAGTTGAGACAAAGTCAAAGAAAATCAAATCTCGGAGAAGGTCATGGAGAAAGTGCAGATCCAGACTACGATCCACTTGAGCTTGAAGATCAAGTTTCAACCAGAAAAGATCAACCGAGTCAAAGTAGGAAGAGTAGAATTCTAGGAAGTCGCAAAGACCAAAAAGAAAGAAAAAAATCAGTAAACAATCATTCTGAAGTCCATGGATCTGAAATCAGCAAAATATTTTGAATCCTGAATGACCAAATCCAGTAGTTGACGAATAAAGAAAACGAGGAAAATATGGAAGAAACTATGAATCGAAATCCATTTTCAAAAGAAATAACGATGGTACCATACTGCACAATCTTAAACTCCCGGTGTTCACGATGTACAATGGAAGTGCGGATCCACTAGAGCATCTTGCTCAATTCAACTCAATCATGATGCTCGTGGGAAATTCCGATGGTCTAAAGTGTCAATCATTTCCTTCATCTCTGAAGTGTCCTGCAACGACTTGGTTTTTCAGTCTACAACCAAATTCAGTCAGAAATTTTAGAGATTTGACAAAAATTTTCATATCAAGGTTTCAAAGTAATGAAAAGCAATAAAACGTTGGATAATCTGGCGGCAATTCGTCAAAAGCTAGGGGAGTCAATGCGTAATTATATGAAGAGATTGAATCAGGAATCAATTCAAATAAATTATATAATCAATTGTTATGAGTCCAGTCGAGATCAAGTTTCTAACGGTATTATGTTGACGACGTATGTGTCTTGACTTACCATTATACATTACATTTTGTGCCCTCCCAATAGTTGTTTGGCTATCACAATGTATACATATAGTAGGCACAGGCTTTGGCCATTCTGAAATATCCTCCAAGAAGTTTTGTAGTCATTCGGCCTCTTCGCCACATTTATCCAATGCTACAAACTCATATTCCATCGTCAATCTAGTTAAACTGTTTGTTTGGAAGATTTCCATGAGACAGCTGCACCTCCTAAAGTGAATGCATACCCGCTAGTAGCTTTAGAATCTTGAATATCAGATATCCAACTTGCATATGAGTATCCTTCTAATACTACAGGTACTCTAATATAGTGCAATCCATAATTACGAGTATGCCTTAAGTATCTAAGTACCTAACAATAGCTTTCCAATGATTAGCTCCAGGATTACTCATGAATCTACTTAGGCTGCTCACAACATAGGCAATATCAGGCCGTGTACAACTCATTAAATACATTAGGCTACTTATAATTCTAGCGTATTCTACTTGAGATACAATGTCTCCTCAATTCTTGGACAAATATTGATTTAAGTCAAGTGGAATTTTGGACACACCATAATCACCCTTGTTAAATTTTTCAAGCATCTTATTCACATAGTGTGACTGAATCAATAGGAGACCATCAGCTATTCGATGAATCTTAATTCCCAAAATCACATCACCCAATCCCATATCTTTCATGTCAAATCTTGAATTCAACATGTTTTTGGTAGAACTGATCATTTGTTCACTGCTACCAACAATTAATATGTCATCTACATATAGACAAAGAATGACATATCCATTATCCATGGTCTTAACATAGACACACTTGTGACACTCATTGATTGTAAACCCATTTGACATAATGACATTGTCAAATTTTTTGTGCCACTGTTTTGGTGCTTGTTTAAGCCCATACAAGGACTTCACCAACTTACACACTTTCTTTTCTTGTCTAGGAAAAATACAACCCTTGGGTTGTTCCATGTATATTTCTTCCTCAAGGTCTTCATTAAGAAAAGCAGTCTTCACGTCCATTTGATGGACTTCTAGACCTCACAATGCAACAATTGTTAATATCATCCTTATAGATGTTATTCTTGTCACAGGAGAATAATTATCAAAGTAGTCATGACCTTCTCGGTGCTTGTAACCCTTTATTACAAGTCTAGCCTTATACTTATCAATTGTTCTGTCTGTTTTCATCTTTCGTTTGAAGATCCACTTGGAGCCTAGTGGTTTACTTCCAGGAGGAAGGTCCACTAGCTCTCAAGTATGATTTTGCATAATGGAATCGATCTCACTCTTTATGGCTTCTTTCCATAAAGGACCCTCGGTCAAGCTCATAGCTTCTTTATATGTTTGAGGTTCAGCTTCTAACAAGTAAGTCAAAAAATTTGGCCCAAAAGATTTTTCTATTCTTGCCCTTTTGCTTCTCCTAGGCTCTTCCTCTATCTCTTTTGATTCATAGTAAAGATCTTACACCAAATCATTACTTCCATCAGCCTCAGTTGTTTACTTGGACCATCTTCCTTGAAGTTACAAGGATATACATGTTCAAAGAACGAAGCTTTCCTTGATTCTATTATCGTATTCTTGTGAATCTTGGAATTTTTAGATTCATACACAAGAAACCGATAAGCACTGCTATTTTGAGCATAGCCAATGAAAATACAATCAACCATTTTAGGACCTATTTTCATTCTTTTAGGTGTTGGAGCCAATACCTTGGCAAGACCCCCCCCCCACACTTTTAAGTAGTTGTAGGAAGGCTTTCTTCCTTTCCACAATTCATAAGGTGTTTTATCCTCTTTCTTCCGAGGAACCTTATTCAAAAGGTAGTTAGCCGCTAAAATGGCTTCCCCCACAAGTTTTGTGGCAATCCAAAACTTATCAACATTGTATTCATCATTTATTTCAATGTATGATTTTTGCGTTCAGCCCCTCCATTTGATTGAGTATAAGGGGGTGTGACTTCATGAATAATACCATGAAGTGCACAAAATTCACTAAGTGGTTCTACATATTCACCACCACGGTTACTTCTCACTATCTTAATCTTCTTATTAAGTAGGTTTTCAACTTCTTGCTTGTATAAAACAAATTTTTGTATAGCCTCATCTTTGCTCTTAAGCAAATACACATATCAATATTTCGTGCTATCATCGATGAAGGTGATAAAATATTTGTTAACCCCTCGAGTTTGAACAAATCAAATCACAAATATCACTGTGAATTAAATCAAGTGGTTCAATATTTCTTTTAATCGTTTGGAACGATGATCTAGTTAGTTTTGCCTTTATACAAATTTCACATTTATGATTGGGATCAATGTTAAATGAGGGTATGTGGTCCACGTTAATTAATCTATGCAGAGTATAAAAAATAACATGACCTAGTCTACCATGCCACAAGTTAGAAGAATCAAGCATATAAGAGGAAGACTTTTCTTTATCATTGATGGGTTTTGGCTTGATAGCCATTACACTCATTTTCAGCATCCCATCTTTTACATTCCCTTTCCCAACATAAACACTTTGTTTGGTCAAAACTAACTTTTCAGATTAAAAAACCATTTTGAATGCATGTTGACTTAGAAGTGTTCTAGAGATCAATTTCTTTCGGATATCAGGCACATAAAGGACATTTTGCAGCGTCACTTCCTTGTTTGATGTCATCCTTAAGAATACAGTTCCTTGACCTTTGATTTTAGAATTTGCATAGTTGCCCATAAATAACTTTTCTCCATTATTCACAGGTGTGAAATTAGAGAAAGCAAATCTATAACAGCAAACATGGTGTGAAATCCAGCCCAAACCTAGCCAAGACACCCTATCTATTTTGGGTGAAGAAAGGTTAGTTTAATGTTACATCTTGAAGTTGGACCTTGATTTCAGTGTTCTGTCTCCTTCTTCTCTCTTTTCTTCTTCTTACTGTTCTATCTTGATGTTTTGATTATGGAGAAGGTGTTACACTACTATAGCTACCTATTCTCTAATCTCTTTATGTCTTAGAGTGAACCCCCAATCACTTTATTCATTCCTTGAAACCACATGGTGAATCTCCTCAATTCTTCACTGATTTTGGTTGAGTTTTGGACAGCATGATCATTCTACTGTAGCTTCTTTTCTAATTAATGTTTAACATGTTTGATCTTAGCCTTACTACTGTTCCAATGTATTTCATCTCCTTGAATCAATTCCCCTTTCTTTCTAGCCATTTTAGCCTTCTATGTTGATCATTGATATAAGCATTCTAGTAAGTTTCTAATTTTGATTCCTCTCATTCTAGGATTAGTATTCTTTTGATTTTCTATTTAGTTATTCTTGCCTCTGATATGTTCTTGATATTACATTAGAGTGAAGCCTTGTTCTCTCTAATTCTTCCCTTGAATCCATGGTGAGTTTGCTATGAGAACCATGTTGTTTCCAATTTAGAAACTCATGTTCCCAATTTATAAAGTACTGATTTTTGGACCATGGATGATGCCCAATTCATGCTAGATAGTCTTAGTATGTTTGTGTGAAGTTTCCTTTCAAATTTCGAATCAATCGGACTTCAAACGAAGAAGTTATGACCAAAACAGTGCAATCTGTACCTTGCTGTCTCCATTGGTCGACTGATTGGTCGACTGGGCCAGTAGACCAATCCAATCGACCAATGAGATCTGTTTTCCAGATTTAGGTCTTTCTTGCTCTATTTAAGTCCAATCTCGGGATTAGTTCGTCTCCTCTGCCTCCTAAGCCTCTGGAACGAGTTAGAACTCCATTCTAATCAATTTCCTTGCATCCTTGGTTGATCCCTCGCAAGAACTCAAGTAATCTTCTTCCTCTTGCATCAAAGGTATGTCTACACTCTCTTCTTCTTCTCCATCTCTGTTTTTCTTTCCTTTTTGGGTTGAGACAGTAGAGAAGATGCTACATTCTCTGTTGCAAACATCTCTCTACTCATCCCTCATGATCTTCCTAAGGATTAATGGCTAATGCAATGATCTTAATCATGATCATTGCAAGCTTTTGAAGGAATCATGATCTAAATCATGATCTTGTCTTCGTTCATCTTTTAATTCAAATTCTGATCTCCTTAGATCTGTTTTATTGATCATATTAGTAGTCAATCGCTGTGTTTTCTTTACAAGAGTTGTAACCTATCAATCTCTACTTCTTTCTTCTTGATCATACCATGCTTTCTCCAAGAACCATGACTAATACATTTATGGTAAGTTTTGTTTCCTTATTTAGATTTATGTTCTTAGATCTATTTTCTTGAAGATCTAAGTATGCCTTCCATGATATCTTTATCAAAATCAATGATTCATTCTCCTATTGTTCTTGTCTATGATTTGTATCTTGAATTCTTCAAGAACCATGATTAATCTAATTATGGTAACTTTTTGTTTCCTAATTTGTAACTTGAAAACTTGATTCGATTAGTGTTTTGAGGTCCTCTATATGTTAGGATACTACCAATGTAGTTTACCCCTTGTTTAGTACCTTTTTGAACCACCAAATTCGGTTCTTTATTCTTAAAACTCTGATTTTGTAGGCCACTGTCTCCATTGGTCGACCGATTGGTCGACTGAGACAGTAGACCAATCCAATCGACCAATGAGTACAGCAACTCCAGATTTGGTCTGTTTTGGATGTTTTGATATCTTTCCTTCTAGGTTTCTTTCCTAATATGATATATATACTTGTTTAGGACCTTCTTGCCAAGTTTGGGAAGATTCTCCTTGATCCTTGGAGATTCTCTTCAAGTTATATAAGGTAAGGATGGTTACTTCTATAATAGCATAGATTGTGTGATTTTAGTTTTTATATTAGAATCTTTTGGATTTGTTACCATAATTAGATTCTTTTATGAATATATTACTGCTGTATTTACTTCAATTACAGTTGTATTGTTTACTTGCTTTCTTTAGTTTATGAATGTCTTTAATTGTTAACTGTATATGAGATGGATCTTATTATGGTATATTTTCTATATACTGTAAATGTACATGATATGATTGATTTGTGATTGTGATTGATTAAGTATGGTTCGGGAAGGAGAGGTGTCCTTTTGACGCTTCTGTTCTTGGACATTGAAGGGAATAGTATGGGATGTTCTCCGAAGATGCCCATTGACACCTTCCTGAATTATTGGTTTTCATACCTAGGGCTGTCTAGTAGTGTTTGGCTAGGAATACCCCGTTATGTCAGACCCTAATCGGAGGGGTATTGAGACCGAACGATCCGTGGTAGCAATGGGGATTCATGGGCGCTCAAGACCGGTAACCAACCCGTGAGAGGACAGGAATCACATTGTGGGGGCCATTTATTGGAGGGTTGCATAAGGATAGACTTGGGCTCACGGGCGCTCAAGACCGGTAACCAACCGGTGAGGGGACGTGAGAGCTTCCTGTTTACCATATGTGGATAACCAGTAGGGTTGATGAGTCCGTAGTCAGGGACTATGAGGACTCTAGTGTGAAGGATACCGAAAAGGATCGCCAGGGGCGAGGAATGGACGTATCTAGATCTGACTTGATGTAACTGAGTAGGAGACTTGCATTTGGCTAGGCTTTTACCCTGACATGCGCCAGTACTTAGACCAGTGATGTGAGAGAGAGGTGACTTAACCCCCATCCATGGAATGTCCCGAGGGATGCCGGACCCACTACCAAAAGGCGTTGTGTGATGAGACCTTCCTAAAGAAGTACGGTGCAATGACTTAAAGCATGTCTGCCAATAGAGACCAGCATACATAGAGTTAGATTCATACATTCATTGTTTGTCTCATACCATATTGCATTTATGTTTGTTTTGAAATCCTGCTATTTATGTTATTATGGATTTAACTGCCTTACTGGGTTTCTTTCGAAACTCACTCCTTTTGTACCATATCTTTTGTTAGACTTCTCTGCAGGTTTGAAATATGATGACGGTCCATATAAGGAAGGGCAAGGTGAAGAAGATGAAGACTGAAGATGAAGAAGAGCCGACTGAAGATGTGGATTAGATTTCTCTTGTTTCTTTTAGACTTATCTTTTACCTTACATGTATTAGCTTAGAGGTTTACTTAGATTTCGATCTACCTTCCGCATATGTTGTGGAGTATATTTCCGCTGTACTCTTCAGTTGTCTTTTGGTTTGGTATCTTGTTTTCCGCACTCTGATATTCTTAGTGATCATTCTGAGATCCTTTCTTGACTTTTATTATAAATTACTTGAACATTATGATTTGTTCTTGCTTTTGATTATGTTATTGTGCGAAATGGATATGATCGTTCCTAAACTTGATCTTTAGGGCTGTGGATCACACTCTCGGGTATGCCAGTTAGGGTACCGGCTGGGAGGATGTGACACATGGTGTGTCGCTTTAGTGTTCAGCCACCATTCCTTTGGATTTGAGTCTATCAAGTTGACTTCAGATACCACCGTAGAGAGACTCATATAAGACAATTCATATGTGGCATTGTCAACCAAGTTGGCCTCTTTCTTCTTGTGCCTCTTTGGCAGTCTACAATTTGCCGATTTGTGACCCATCTTGTCACAATTAAAACATTTTCCTTGGAACATTGGTTTCTTAGAGATTCCACCTTTAGGTCCCATATTGAAACCTGACTTGTGTTTACCTTTCTTATTCTTGGAGCTTTCACCACGCTCCACCACATTGGCCTTGGCAACAACAAGGTTGGAGAACTTCCTCTCCAAGCCTTTATTGTGTTCTTCTATGCGGAAGTCTGACAATTAGATCTTCAACATTCGTCTCTTTCCTTTTGTGCTTCAAATAGTCTTGAAGTCTTTCCATGCAGGGGGTAGCTTCTCAATGATTGTAGCTACTGGAAAGACTCACTCATGGCCATTCCCTCAACATGAATTTCGTGGATGATCGTTTGGAGTTCTTGAACTTGACTCATCACAGTCTTTGAGTCTATCATCTTGAAATTCAAGACTGACCCACAAGGAACTTTTTAGCACCAACATCCTCATATTTGTACTTATGGTCTAAGGACTCCCAAAGTTCCTTGGTGGAACCCTTTAGGCTATACACACTATAGAGTGCATTAGTCATGCTGTTCAGAACATAGTTCCGGCATAGGAAATTAGATTGTTTCCATGAGTCAACAGTTTGAGCATTTGACCCACCCTTTCCGACAGTGGGAGGATCCTCTTTTAAGAATCTCGCAAAATTCAAAGTTGTTAAATAAAATAACATCTTTTATTGCTAAGTTTTAAAGTTTAGTCCTCCAAACTTTTTAGGTTTCTCATGGTGATTCACAGGAATTGAGACCACCAATGATTGAGTCAAGGCCGTAGGAGCCTCACGCTTGTGTTATCTCTCATATTTCAACCTAACAAAATTTGAAATTTGAAATCTATTTTAAGATTGTTGGCCAAATTGATAGTAAATCAGGAGAAATTAGATATTATTAGAAGAAATTAGAAGACAACAATAAAAAAATATATCAATACTATTTAACACGGAAATTGAAATACACCCAAATGGAACATGAACCGAAAGCAATAGAATAAAGAGGAAGAATTGTCAAGGCATGTTAGACGCTTTCCTTAAAACAAATTCCTCCCCTTCGATGTGAGCTTGAGGATCTAATGGACGTTTGTCTCCCAGGATATAATAACGAACAACGGTATACTTAGCACAAAGTAGACCACTACGGTGAACTTGATATGTGTCTTCCTTCTATCCCCGCAAGATTCAAACTGAAAAACTACTCAAACCATTGACAAGACTCACGAAACATTAAGAAAAACCCTCAAAGCACTCATAGCACTATTCTTAAATCAAAAGAGAAAACCCAAAAACAAAAAATCCATCTTCATCAAGGGGGGATCCCAATTTATAGAGGAGGTCTTGTCTCATTAACAAGCTTGAAAAATGAAAAGTCCTTGTCATTTACAACCAAACTTAATGAATTTGGTTTGAGAAATAAAGAGCTTTGGTCATTTATAAACAAGCTAGGGAAATGAGAAGTTCATTGGGAAATAAAAGGTCCCATAACCCTCCATTCATGAACAATGCTAGGAAAATGAGAAGTTCCTTAGGAAATATAAAGTCTCATAACCCTTCATTCATGAACTATCATTGGGAAATAAAACACCAAATAGTCCATAGTTATTTCATGCACTTATTTCCGTAAACTCTCCATAATGAATGATTTTCATTCACTTATGCTCTAAGAGCATATTCCAACACTTTCTCATCGTCGACTTACTGATATATTCACCAAGCCATTAGTTAAGTGAGACTTCTATGCTATTTTGATCAAATTTGGCTTTTGGTCTTCTTCACCTAGGTGTCATTTGAGGAAATACAAGCCACAAAGTCTACATCTAATGATATATGTAATAGTCCTCTACCCTCTAATATAAAGTTACATGTTCTTAAAAAAGGAAATTCAATTCATTTTTATCCATAATAAAGATAAATAAATGCTTTATTAATAAAATTGTCTCTGTGCATTTTGAAAATCAAATGAAAATTAATGAACTTTGAAAAAAAAATCAATTTGTTATAAATAATATTTATTTATGAATATTCATTACCTCCTAAGAGATTGTACTTCCAATTGAAGATCTCAACTACCTCAAGATGCAATCTTGATGATTCACATTCCCATATTATCGAAGATCACAGTTATCTCATTATACAATGTTGACAGTCAATATTTACATTTTATGCATCTTCTATCTTTGACGGCAATCTATCATTCCATATCAAGATTATCTTATTGTGTGTGAGAATTATATATTGTATTTCTTTGTAGACTTCTGATATTTCCATATTAGAGAATATGCTAGTTCTATTATAAATATGTAATGAATAACTCAATAGAAGCGTTGAATTCATCTTGTCTTTCTTCTTTGTATTCAATATATCTTCTTTATTTTATAACACAATTGAATTTGAGTAATTCTTTTGATAAGTACGAAGTTTACATCATAAGCAATTTTTTTGGGGTCATTATAATATCTTCTCTTAAGATATTAAAAAAAAAAAAAAAAAAGTATTTTTGACTTGCTAATGACCCACTTTAACAAGTAAATGGTAATTGGACACTTGGACTAAGTCCAATAAATTTTTTAATAGAATACAGCCTAACTTCTGGATGGGGCAGCACACGTGATCAAGGAGAGATGACTGTTAAACGTGATGAAATATTTTATATTTTATTATTTGATTTTGGTGCTATCCACGTGAATTATATTTATTTATGGGTGATTCTAAAGCAATTAATACTTTCTCAAGGGCCCAGAAATAGAAAATAAGTTATCAATATTTTATTTTATAAATAACCTCACCAATCTTGATTCCGTCAAGCTCATGAATATATATATTTTTTCTTTTGGTAAAACCCCAAGAATAATTGGGAAATATTAACAGGGGTTAATGTAGATTATTAACGAGAGGATAACTAGATTGATGCTGAAAGAGGAGAGAGAACAAGATACTGGGGAGAAGAATGCTACTTGGATTAGGGAGGCTTTTCCAACAGTTGCTCCAATAGGGGAAGGTGGTGATAAATAGGCTACTGAAGCACCAATTAGGAAAATGACCTATGCAAGGGTTGTTAAGGGATGATCGAACTTTTTCAGTGGATAGTCTTCCGGATCCAACTCATGCAGGAAAATTTAGGAATGTTGTCATCCCTCAGTCAGCCTACAGGGAACAACGCATTCTTTAAAAATTTGCGTTAATTGGGATATCTGATTTCAATCACACGTTGATGGATGTGGCGCGAAAGGATGTTCATGAAATGTGGAAGTTTATGGCCCCTATTTTCAGCATTATTTGGGAAAGTGTTAAGTCATTTTTTAGATCGGGAATCAGAATGACAGTTGAAAAGTTAGTTTGGGTTAGTTTATTGAATCTTCTAATGGATTGACAATTGAAAAGAATTACGTGTCGGAGCCCCTTTAAGGTTGACTCACATGTATCTTCTTTGGAAGCCAGATTTTAGTTAGTTTGGGTTTGTTTATCAGATAATCCAACGGAGTAGTGGCATGAAAAAAAATTCTATTATCAATTGCAAGATGGTGGGTCGCCCAATAACTTTGGACAGGAGAACTCATGTGGGGGCATTGGGCTATTTTGCTCTTACATCAAGACAAAGTTTGAATCATGGAGAGCAACTTTGGAATCGAAAGGCTTTAAACTAAGTAAAATGAAAACATAATATTTAGTTTTATAACCTTGGTCTTGATGAAGCCATGAAACTTGATGAGAAGGAGATTTCTCAAAGTGATTGTTTTAGATATTGGCTTAATCATAAATGAAAAAAAAGTAATATAGAGGATGATGTTTCCCAAAGAACTAAAATAGGGTGGATGAGGAGAGTTGTGTTCGGTGTCTTGTGTAATCGACATATTCCTTTAAAGCTCAATGGAAATTTCTATAGGACTATTGTATGACCAATTATATGTATAGTACAAACTATTAGGTTGTTAAGAAGTATTGTATAGATAAGCTTAGTTTTGCTGAAATGAGGATGTTAAGATGGATGAGTAGCAAATCTAGGAAGGATAAGATAATAAATGATCTTATTAAAGTTGGTCTAGGAGTAGCTCTGATAGGTGACAAGCTTCGAGAAAGTTGTTTGAGGTAGCACAGTCACGTTCAACTGAGGTTTGTATTTTCCATGTACAAAGAATTGATTTAATTTAGATTGAAGGAATGAGAAGAGCTAGGGGCAAACCTAAGCTGGCATTAAAACAAGTGTTAAGAAAGATATGCATTGCTTAGGCTTTATATTTACTATGGTCTTAAATAGAGTTGATTAGAAGACAAGAATCCATATAGCTGACCCCATTTAGTTGGGACAAGGCTTGTTGTTGTTGTTATAATTATACCAAAGAAGTTGCTTCTCGAAGCTACCTTCGGTCTTTACTACCATACTGCTTCCACTCTACTTTCTTTGCTAAATTGGTGTCATTACCCTTGTATGTGGTACCGGCCTCACATTCTTCTTGAATCGCATGTTTGCCATGGTGACTATAGGGAATGGATCCTTATCCACCAGCACCGCCCCTTTCCCTTTATTTGGGAATTTTCAGTTTTCCATCTGCAATTGCTTTCTATAAAGCATTTCACGAAGACACACACACACACACAGAGATCAATGGTATGTGTGTGAGTTATACCACTTACAGTATCGTTCTCCTTTCAACGGTGAGATTGAGGGAATCTTATGCTCCTCACTTTGTTAATTTGTCCTTCCTTCAAAAAATGATAAAAAATCAGTCTTGGAAGTGTCAAAAGAAAATTTTTGTTCTGTGGTTTTAGATGTTTCAACACTTTTGCCTTTGTCCACAGACAGTGATAGGTACTTGTGGGTAAATGATATTTCACCCACAAGGCTGGCTAAACTAACTTCAATAGTCATCACAATCAATGTAATAGAGTGGATTATGATTTTGAGATTCAAGCAATCTCTCGGTCTCTGATTCTAATAGTAGGTCCTAGTAGAAAAGGCTTTCCTCTATTCCTTTTCCCTCAACAAGTACTTGTAACTCATAGCTTGAGATAATAACTATAGGTCAATAAACCATTAAATGATAAACCGTTTCCTCAAGTCCAAATTTAATTTGTCCGAGGCTTTTGCCACGAACTCACTCTAGGGCATCGCCAAAGTGCATTTGCACCTTAATGCTTTGAATTGTGAGATGAATCTCTTGGCAAGCTCATTTGAGGCTTGTTGAAGATGCGTTGAGTTACTTATGTAAACCAAGCCGCATATAACTGTGCATGGAACTTATCTTCCATGTCTTGCCAATTAAACATGGATTTGGTAGGCAAGTTGCAGTACCAAGTGAAAGCAATTCCCTTTCATGGAAATAGGGAACAACCTAAGTTTCATGACGTCATCGCCTCAAGAAGGCCCTTGTAAAATTTGCAACATGCTCTACTGTGAACATGTTGTATTTCCTTGAAAACTTAGTTAACTCTGAGATTTTAAAGTTCCGTCCTATGTCAATCTGCTCAAATGCTTGGGGTGAGTCTCTCTATACACTTGGCTCATCATTGGCTTGCAAGTAGGGTTAATTTGGTGTTCAATCAACTGAATCTTCTTGTTCAATTGGAATAGGAAATTGCCCTTCTTGTGGCTGGAAATCAAGTCGGTCACCCTTCCCCCCAAAGGGGACACCCCTCTATAGAAAGGGGTTCACAATGGGTGGTATTGATCTCTACCATTTGCCACCAATTGTGAAATGGGTTTGCTGGAGGCACATTGTGGCCACTATAACGGCCTCCTGCACTTCGTAAGTCCGGTAACTAACTTGGCTTGATCAGGACTGCATTTGCCCTAGTGACCACTCGTGGTGGATGTGTTTGATAATTTACTTGATTTGGTTACCTGGTAGACTATGCCATTGGATTATCATACACATGTTGATACTCTAGCTTGGGATGATTCCTGGCACTTGAGTATTTGACCCTGCCATTGTCTCCACCTGTTGAGATTGTGGCATGGACTCCTTTATGCGTTGGAGTCTTATCCCAAACACTTGTAATGCTCACTGTCTTGTCTTGACTCTACTAGCCCTTAGCACATTGTTCTAAACATTTTCTCTATTGAAATGCCATTTGTAGAGGGGTCCTCACAAATCACTTCGTTGGGCTCACCTCTCTGACCCATTTGGTGGAGAAGGACTTTTCTCTTCTTCTATTCTTGCCATTCGCCTAGTTACCATTCTAGCTAAGGTCCCACGGGCGGGCCAAAAATATTTCACTCAAAAACATAATTTGGGTTGCGCAAGCGTGCTAGGGCCTTAGAATGATCCAACTAATTTGATCAAACAATCTCTGTTCTTTCTGCCTCGGTGTATCAAAGGACTTTGATGCCTTTTGGGAGAAGGCAATAGAAACTTGTGGAGTCCGTTAATGGTGGACTTGAAAGTAAACTAAACTATAGACTAATGACTATGGTATAAGAAGAAATTAAAAGCTAACAGTGGCCGCTGCCTTCCTTTGTCGGCTTGCAATATTATCTTCATCTATGGCTTACACTAAACTAGTTCTTTTGCCCAAGTACTTATTCAATGAACCAAGTTATCATCGATTGTTTTTTTGGGGAACTAAAAATGGTACATATTTATAGAATTTAATTACGTAAATGGATTGACTTCGTCAGGATGAGTTTGGTCAAGTCGTAGCCCAAGTCTTCTGCTTCCATCATAAATCTCATAAAATAGATTATTTAGATCGCCCACCCCAAAATATGTTGGTGCGGGTTTATTTTCGAAGTCAAATACAAGAATTCAAGTAACGACAACAGTTAAGATAATTGGGAAAAAAATACAATGAACAAGATGAAAAAAGAAACATAAAGGAAAAATCAGAATTTTTTAGGTATATAAGAAAATAATGATAACCTTATTTTTTGAACTTTTGATTGTGTTCATAAAAATAAAAAATAAAATATTCAAATTAGGTGGAAAGTTGATCATACTAGCTGAAAATGACAGAAAACTGACTGTAACAAATTAGACAAACGCAAATGCACCACATTAAGGAACCGGATTCAAGAGAGTAGCAGTAGATGGGAAGATCATTTGGGTATTGATTATTAAAGACAATAGACTGAATAGAGAAGGAAAGCAGTTCGCGTGTGGTGTCAGGTAGCAGGCGTTTGGAAGAATCCGGGAAGATCGTTACGGTATAGCTTAAAGACAGTACAGAAACGGAAAGTGGTCCGGTATCTGGAATCTGGAGTGGCAAAGAGGGATTTGCGGGCGTTGTAAACTTTTATCAGGGCTTAGGCCAGTGAGCCCAGTTATGTCAGTTTCTGTAACGTCTCCTCTGTTGAGCCTAAGAAGTCGAGCAAGTGCAGCAAGTGCTGCTCGAGCTCTGGACGTTTCAATCCCAATTCCTTGTAACCGCAATCAGTTGTTTAATAGTTCCTTATCATCCTCAGAACGATCTCACAAAACCGGCTATATAAGAGATTCTTTTCCTCTCTCTTTTCCGTCTCTTACTGCCCGTTTCAACTCTTCTTCTTCTTCTTCTTTTTCCGTTATTGCCAAAGCCTCCACAGCTCCTTCGACGAAGATGGCTGGTGTCACTGACTCTGCCATGGATGCCGTTCAGAGGCGCCTCATGTTTGAGGATGAGTAAGTTTTATTTCCCTGATTGGAATTTTTTCTTTTTGTTTTCTTAGTGACGACTGATTCGCTTGATTTGATTGAAATGAATTGGCAAATGGGTAATTTGAATTCTACTGATCAGTCTTATTTTCGTTAGACTCCTTGGATTTCATTGTTTGGTTAATCGTCTGTTCGGTTTCTCGGTTGGTTTCTCGACAAGAGATCTTTGGGGTTGGAAAGGGGGCGGAGATGATGTTCATGCACCGTAGATTCTGTGTGGTTTGACCCGTTCTTGCAGTGATTACTTTCTGATTTTATTTTATTATTTTGTTTGGTTTGCGTTTTTTGTCTCTCACAAGTCACAGCCAGTTTTTATAGTGATTGATTACTCATTTTATTGTTTTTGGGATGGGGTTTGGGGTGGGTTATGTTGGCAACTTAATGTTACCTAGCAATTTTTGTTTATTCCACTCTGTTTAGTTCACTAAGAATACGTCCTGACTTGTTGGGATCTGCTGCCTTAGAGATATACAAGAGTTGTTACTTGAGAAATATTAGCTCCATATCTGGAATCCTTCATTTGGAATGGGGCTGTTATTTTGCGTTGAGGCTAATATTAATGTGGACAATGAATTTACAAATTCTATTATTTGTGTTCAAAATGCATGTCATTTGATTTTACTGCTTTTATCAAGCAAGCATTTAGAAGGCATGATTTCTGGTACGGACTAATTACATGCATATGACCACTTGAACTTCTGTGTAAATATGCATGATTGTACGCAAGAATAACTATGGCAAGTATTATTGATGTTCTGTAACTTACTAGGGGTGTACTTCCATGTAAAAGGGTTTGGCAGGGTATATTTTGGTGTCGGCTGTCAACCACACCAACCCTCCTCCATTACCGGCAGCAAACATTGGCAGAGTTGGTGTAGGTATTTAATGCTAAGAAATATGTGGTATCGTAGTTGTCAAGGCATCGGGCGACTAGCCCATTCTTTGGGTCAAGGCGTCCTGGTGTTTCCTAGATGCCTTGGTTTTCGTTGTCCTCAATCGCCTGGCCTCACCATGTCCCCTTGACAACTGTGATGGGTAGTGTTAATTGCAACCATTTCCTTTTAAATAGGCCTAAGAGGAAAACATATGCAGATTTGATTGATGATACTTTTCTCTGAGAAAGAGGTTCACTGTCGAGTTCAATCAGAGAACCACTTTGATAATGCTAAGGTGGCATCTACTTACAATTCTTGCACCCTATTATTTGACATCATGAAAGGTGCTAATGTATTTTTTTTTTGTTTCTGTGGTTATCTGCAGATGCATTTTAGTGGATGCAAATGATAAAGTTGTGGGACATGACTCAAAGTATAATTGTAAGTGAGAACTTTTGTTGTTTGTTTATGTGTTGGACAAAATCTAGTGGTGTTTTGTTACATAAATCCTCCCCCTTCCCTGATTTATACTTTTTCAGAAGCCGTGTGCTGTGCACTGTCATGAATCCTAATAATCTAATTTACTGTTCAAAGCATGTATACGTTGTTAGCTGGTTAGCTTGTTTGGACTCCCATGCTTGGTTTCATGCACAGTCCTGGCATAGTGGGTCTATTATAGCACATGATTATATGGTTAGACGTTTCACCTCATAGCACGGTATTTCTGGTGGACAGTTGTTATTCAAGTTCTGGTCACAGGGCATGGTAAAAGCATGGGTACACAGTGGGCCAGCGGCTCCTCGTTAAATGCAGGACCTTAGTATTTGGTAGTCAAACAAGTGGTTGGGCATGGCTGTGTAACTTCTATATGGTGTTGTACGTGTATGCAGTTATTTATCTCTTATTCGCAGACATTGAATTATAATTTGAATCGCAACATCCCTTCTTTGCAAGAGGATCACCAACCTCTGAAATTACACCAGATCACTAGGCTTTGTACTCCACGCCAAAAGTTGTCCTTGTAGATATCCTATTAAATTTCATTGTTATCCATTGATTCTCTCTCTTTTATTTAAGGAAAATTTGTTTGCTTTGGTATTTTGGCATTTAAAGCTCAGTAACTTGAATCTCATGCTTAGATATGTTGACAATCTCTATTATGCATTAATGTTTCTTAAAATGTTGCAGTTAACAGTATTAATTTTGTGCTTCTTTATCATATGATTCTGCTTGATCTTCACTCAACTACTACAAAGAGGACCAACAAAATCCACTAGATACCATAATCTTTCTGTTTCTTGGTGGGTTGTTGCACTTTTATGTTCGTGAGGCAGTCATAATTTCATGTTTTAACTGCTGACATGAAGTATACTCTCCGACATTGTAATGTAGCTAGTTCACCATCGATCATGGTGTGTTCTATAATTGCCTCTGAATGTAGATCTATAGTGCTGTTTCTGGATAAACATCACTAAAACCTTTATCATGTGATTCTACTTGATGTTGTCTCTGCATTATTGTAAAGATGACCATAAGAACCTTTGAAATGCTATAAATTATTTGGTTCTTGGTGGGTTGCGTACTTCTATGTTTGTGAGGCAATCATATCTCATGTCATTGCTTGTTCACCATATATGCGGCAGTTTCTAATTTTGCTACTAAATGTAGATTGTGGTGTTTCTGGATAAATGTCACTGAATCTAAACTGTTAACCATGCCTTCTATAACATTATGGGGTATTTTTAATTGCCTCTATACTACTTATTTAAGGTGCTAATTTAAAATGAAAGTGAACTGGTTCAAATTATTAGTTACTGATATGGGCTGTAAATTAGTCTGGTTTCCATGCTTGAATTTGTTTAAATTATAGATCTTGCAACAGTTGCTTATTTTCTGGTTGCAAGAACATCCTTATGTCAATCTGATATCGAATTTCTCAGAGCTGTAAATTATACCTTGTACTTGGACACAAGCATGTGTTTTCATATATGCCTGGATGATGCTGATTTTTTCCTTCTTGTTGAACATTGCTTGGTATGGATCATCATTGCACTGCTCTGTTTGTGCAGGTCATTTGATGGAAAAGATCGAGTCTGAGAATTTGCTTCATCGGGCATTTAGTTTATTTTTATTTAATTCCAAGTATGAATTGCTGCTTCAGGTAATTCATTCATTTAAAAATGATTTTCCAGGTTCTGAAACAGTTACTTAACATGATTTTAAATCTGAGCTGTCATCATTTTATTTATTATTTTCTTTCCTCATTTTGTCAATTCTTTTCCTTATTTTTGCACTTTTTTGTAATCATCACATTATACTAAAGTGTATCTCTATTTATGGCCAAAATCTCATCAGTTCATTGATCACTTTGTGTTCGATATCTACTTTATGCTCTCTTATGATCTATATTGTACTATATGTTTGAATCTTCAGGATCCAAACTGTGAGAATTGGATCAGCATCTAGTTTGATCACTTTATGCAGAGTAGCATGATCAGATTAATTGGACCTATTTCTTTATCCAATGCCCTTTTCTTAGAGCTATCCTCTTTGGGAGGGTTTTAGCCCCGGTTTTTTCTGTCCTCCATTCTTTCAGTGTTACAAGTTCTTCCACTCTTCCCAGGGGTTTACAACTTCTTTCTTGTATTTGCGCTGAGCTTCAACGTCATCTTCATTACACACTGAGCCATCTCTATGTCTCCATAATCTGTACAAAATCCAGTTAATAATATCTGCTTTATTAACTCCATTGTCAATTTATCAACAAATAGGCTACTACTGCTTATCTTGTTCCTGACTGGGTAAATTTGCTTCCAATTTCATTTTTCATAAGCATCCAGATATATCACTGTTTTTTCAGTTATTAGAGTTTGCATTGCTTCTTTTTCATTTGGAATTGCTTCTTGGAGCATAAGGGATAATCGGTTAGGTGTTGTATCATTAATCTTTCTTAGATCACTCAAATGATTATCTCCTCTCACTCCTAACCTCACTGCTTATTTGTCTTCCACCTCCACCTCCACCATTTTTATTCTCCGCCCCAGCAAAATCACCACCTACTCTCCTCTCACTCTCTTTGCCTTTTCCTCCACAAAGGAGGCAGCAGCTGACCGTCGCCACCACAGGTGCTGCCTCTGCATCAAACCCCCGCTCCACACCCTCTGTCGTGACCCAAGCGCCCCTGCCCCCAATGCTCCCTATCTCCCTGATTCCACCTCTGCACTTATTGGCCCCGCCTAAACCTTTACAATAGAGTCCAATCCCTCATCCAGACAGGTGACCTAGACAGTGCCTCTGCCACCATCTGTCCAGCAGTCTCTGTCATGTCTGCTATATATCACGCTGCTTGCTATGAGGATGCCATCAGTCTCTTCTCCTTCCTCTTGAAGCAGTCAACTATTTTTTTGTTTGCTTTTTATTTTTTCTCTAACCTATAAGTAGATTCAGTAGCGGCAAATATGTCTTTTTATATTGAAAACTAACAGTGTTAGGTACAAGAGAACGTTTGTAATAGAATCAATTTCAGTGGGTGTAAAATTTGATTTTCTTTAATAATTGAAATCCCCACCCAAATGCCTTGAGCTTCATGAGACAAAGTTTCCTACTATTATTGGAGAATCTGAAGTGCTGAACTAAATTCTATTCTGTTTAAAAAATGTATTAAAATCACAAGTCTTGAAATGCATATAGAAAGTGAATGTAATTGGTAATAATTTGGTCTTAATTTTTTTTTTCCTATACAGCAACGGTCAGCTACAAAGGTTACATTTCCCTTAGTTTGGACAAACACCTGCTGTAGTCATCCTCTCTATCGCGAGTCAGAGCTGATTGAGGAAAACCATCTCGGTATGTATTTCTCTTGCACTGTCCTAATTTTGTTTTCTGTTTGCAAATCAATCCTTAGAGGATTTGTGCTTGGTTTCTGAGCAGGAGTCCGTAATGCTGCTCAAAGGAAACTATTTGACGAACTGGGCATTGCTGCCTCTGATGTACCCATGGATGACTTAACTCCCCTTGGCAGGATACTGTACAAAGCTCCATCAGATGGGAAATGGGGCGAACATGAACGTAATGATGCCAACTTGATTGATCATAAATGCTCTTAATTTTGGGCACAATATGCATCTGGTTTAACTAATTTGACTGGTGGCCTCTCATCTGTTGTTTTATTTGCAACAGTTGACTACCTTCTCTTCATTGTGAAGGATGTTGCTGTGAATCCTAACCCTGATGAAGTTGCTGCTGTTCGTTATGTTAATCGTGATGAGCTGAAAGAGCTTTTGCAGAAAGCCGATACAGGTGAGGAAGGGCTGAAGCTGTCTCCCTGGTTCCGGCTTGTGGTGGACAACTTTCTGTTCAAATGGTGGGATCACGTTGAGAAGGGGACCCTGGAGCAAGCAATTGACATGGAGACAATATATAAGCTCTATTAGAGGTTTATTAACCTTATATAACAGTATAGTACTATAATGAATTGATAGGCTGGTTGCCCAGCAAGTTCTATCTCTAGTCTGGCCATGTTGTTCTGGTACTTTTTAGTGTTTTATTTAGGAACAAAGAGTTTGTAATCTCTGCCGTTGGTTTTAGATGGCTGATGGTTTTTATTCTTTGTTGTGTGTAATTTACATATAATCGCAGGGTTGCTCCATTGGTAAGACCACTAGGGTTATGTGAAATTCTACTTATGCCTCCTATAATCTTTATCTCCATTGCTTCACCCAGTTACCTTAATCTCGGATCAAACAAAATTTATTTACCCCCTGCAGGGTCCTCTACTTGGGTTCGTGTGTCTTACGACTGTGAAAGCACAATCTCAGTGATACGGAGGAAATATGATTGAACCGGGTTCATACTCGGTTTAACCCTCGACCCCGGTCGAGACGCAGGGAACCGACTCACTTCCGAGTGAACCGGATCCAGAAGATAGCTTGCTAAGGAAGAAAACTAAATCAGCTACAAGCACGTCCTAATCCGACTCATGGATTAGGTTAATTACCCTATTGACGGCAAGTACAAATTGGCGGCTGTCACTTATCATCATTGAAGGGATAATCATCAGATAACCTGGAGGTTATCTCAGAAGTCCTCTACTAATTCAAACTAGTAGAAGTCTATCGCTCAACGGATCTAACTGATAAGATCCAACGGCTACCCGAAGAAGGCTCAAGTGCATCCAACGAAGGAGATTCGAAGGTATACTCTATATAAACCTTATTTGCCTACGAGGTGAGGGGGACTCAGATTCACATACACACTGGTAGACGTAAACTATCAGAGGCTTACGATCTAGATCACTTTTCCCAGTTCTTCATTCCTTAGCTCTGTGCTTCTAGCAGAGCCGTTTGTGATTAAGTTCATCAACTGACTTAGCCTTCGGAGGTGGACTCCCGACCCCCGCGGTCGGGTCAAGTCTGACGCTTTCGTTTTGCAGGTCATCACAAGGAGATCTAAGGGCTGAGCAGATTTTGGATGCATCATTTGGCGCTGTCTGTGGGAACTTTCTTGTAAAGCCATGGTGACTAGATCTGCAGCAGCCGTTGCACAACGCGATACCGGTGTTCAAATTCCTAGGGAGAATAACCCAGATATTCCCCAGGGAAGTCTACCCACTTTTGAGGTAGATGGTGGTCAGGGAGGACATAATCCTCCAGAGACATTCCAAGATCAATTGAATCAGGTAAAGATTCAACTCTTGGAGGTGAGTCAAGCACTCCGCATGCTCACCAGACGAGTGGTATTACCACAAGAGCCTGATCATCGTGATTCAGGTAGGCGTACATGATCAAAGATTGGCTGACGATCGGAATATCGGTCAAAACTTCCGTGAAGGTGATCGAGGGCCTAGGAGGGTGGACGATCAACCTAGGCGGGACGATCGGTTTGATAGACCACATGAAAGTACAACAGATTCAAATACAAGGTTGGATACAGGGGTGAGGACTCACTCACCGACTGTTAGACGAACCGTTCGTGATGATCGAGCAGTTTGCGATGAGCGGAATGTTCGTGATGGACGGGCCGTTTGTGATGATCAAATAGCTCGCGATGATCGTGTTATTCGAGGTCGTGATCATATTGCTGAGGATCACCCGACTCAGATTGGTCAGGAATTGGCCAACATCAATCAAAAACTAGGGCAGTTGGCTAGGGGAAGGATAACCGATGATATTTACTCAGTTATTCGGAAGACCCCCTTTGCCAAGCTAATTGCAGGATATCAGTTTCCCCACAACTTTCGTTTGCCTACCTTTTCTACATTCGATGGCTCCGGAGATCCTACGGCCCACATCGGCTATTATCAACAGACCATGGCAGTTGCAGGTAATTCTGTTGAAATTCTCTGCAGGGTTTTTGGTTCATCCTTAACTGGAGCGGCACAAAAGTGGTTTTCGAACCTTCCATCTGGAAGGATCGTAAACTTTGATGAGTTGGCGCGCAAATTCATAGGGTGATTCCATAGTGGAATCCAGGTCAAGAAAACGGAAGAAACATTGTTTACCATCAGACAAGGAAAAAGCGAATCGATCAGAGAGTATCTGAAAAGATTCAACAGAGTAACGATGGAGATAGAGAATTTGGATGAGCAAGTAGCCAAAACTGCTCTATTCACTAGACTCACTAATCGAAAACTCCTGGAGTTATTACTACAGGATATGCCTGCAACTTATGCTGAGTTGGTACAGAGATGCCAGAAGTAGGCTGAAGTTATGGAGATCTTAGATGCACGCCAGGGAGACAACAAAGCCTCCACTAAGGAACAGAAGGCTCCTGAGCAAAAGCAGAAGCCAAAGAAGAATGTTCGCGATCGGGTTGGAAAACCTCAGGCTTGGCGGCAAAGATCTCCCGGTAAAAGTGAGTATACTCCACTGAATGCTCTTCGGGCTGATATTCTGAATATCATCAAAAGGCGAAATATTTTGAAGTGGCCACCTAAAATTCCTTTGAATCCTGGAGAGCAGCAGGATTGAGAAAAATATTGCCGATTCCATAAGGACTATGGTCATTATACAAATGACTGTCGTCATCTAAAAGCAGATATTGAGAGATTAATATCTCAGGGACATTTGTCCAATTTTGTTAGCAGAAGAAGGGAGGAGACACGTGAGCCACGTGAGGCCGCTCCTAAAAGGGATCGTTCGGTTAGTTCAGAACAGTCAAAGGAGGCTCCGAAGTCTAAAAAAGGCAAGGAGGTGATTGATGCTACTCGATCACCGATCCTTACAATTTTCGAAGGTCTAGAACCCGAATCACTCTGGAGTTTAAAGACAAAATCTAAATTTGTCGGAACCAGAGAGACGCAGAAGTGGAAGAAGCCAAACGGTGAAGATTCTATCACCTTTGGCGAGGAGGATGAAAGAGGCGTTTGTCTACCTCACGATGATGCTATAGTCATCAAGGTAGAGATTGCGCGCCGAGAAGTGCATAGAGTTTTGGTTGATACAGGGTCTGCAGCTGACCTAATTTCTTATGAAGTGTATCAAAAGCTGAAGGTGGATGAGGACTTGATGGAGCCATCATCCACACATTTATATGGTTTTGCAGGATCATCTGCAGTGGCGAAAGGATCTGTCCAGTTGGACTTATCTATCGAAAGTTTTCCTAAGGAGACGACCGTCCGAATCAAATTTTTGGTGGTTCGGGAACTGCCAGCTTATAATGTTATCCTCGGGCGACCATCTTTATCCAAGATAAGTGTTATTGTTTCGACGAAACACCTGAAGATAAAATTCTCGACTGACATGGGAATTGGTCAAGTTTCCTCTGACCAGAGGATCTCTCGGCAATGTTACGTTGCCTATTTAAAAGACAAGGAAGGCCCGAGGAGGGTGACTGCCCTACCTATAGAAATTTGAGATGATCGAGAAGAAGCAGAGATGCAAAGGCCTGAGCCAATGGAAAAGCTGGAACAAATCCAACTGTGTACCTAGGATGAGAAAAAGATTACTTATATCGGGTCTGAGCAGTTGGAGGAATTCAAGGATGAGTCGAAGTTTTTTCTTCAACAGAATAGTGACGTATTCGCATGGTCTGCCGAAGACATGCCAAGAATTGATCTGGCTATCGCAGAGCACAAACTCTGGATAGATCCAAAGGTGAAACCAGTTATCCAGAAAAGGAGAAATTTCTCCATTGAAAAATACGAAGTCGTTCGGGGCGAAGTTGAAAAATTGAAGAATTCTGGTTTCATAGAACCAATTGAATGCCCAATTTGGTTAGCCAACGTGGTAATGGTAAAGAAGGCAAATGGGAAGTGGAGGATGTGTACAGAGTACATAGACCTCAACAAGGCTTGCCCTAAAGATTGCTATCCATTGCCTCGGATTGATCTCTTGATAGATGCGATTGCAGGATATGAAACTCTAAGTTTCATGGATGCCTACTCAGGGTATAATCAGATCCTTATGAATAAGGAAGATGAGAAGTTTATGACTTTCATGACTGATCGTGAAAGCTACTATTACAAAGTCATGCCATTTGGCCTGAAAAATGCAGGAGCTACATATCAGAGGGCTGTCAACAAGATTTTCAAGGATTTAATTGGGAAGAATGTTGAAGCTTATGTTGATGACATGCTAGTAAAGAGCTTTACAAGAGCAAATCATATTGCAGACTTAACTGAGGTATTTTCAGTACTGCAAAAGTATCAAATGAAGCTGAATCCAGAAAAGTGTGCCTTTGGAGTTTCTTCAGGCAAATTTTTGGGCTTCATGGTGTCACAGAGGGGTATTGAGGCAAATCCTGCCAAAATACAAGCTCTAATTGACATGGAGGCTCCCAAAACTGTTCGTGATGTGCAGTGTTTAACAGGGAGAATCGCCGCTTTGAATTGTTTCATCTCCAAATTTGGAGAGAAGTGTTTAACATTCTTCAAGGCACTCAAAGATTTGAGGGGCAGCAAGGAAGCAAAGTGGACTGAAGAATGCCAGAAAGCTTTCGAGGAGTTAAAGGAGGCACTGGGACAACCACCACTTTTGTCCCGACTAGAGAAGGGGGAAATCTTACAGCTATATCTAGCGGTGTCCCTTTCGGCGGTCAGTGCAGTACTTGTTCGGGACAAAGATAAGAAACAGTGACCAATTTACTATGTGAGTCATGTGTTACTTGATGCGGAGACGCGATATTTGCAGATTGAGAAGCAGGCTTTGGCTCTCATGATAGCCGCCAGGAAGCTACGGCCATACTTTTAGGCTCATCTAGAGGTATTTACGACTTTCCCTCTTAGTAAAGTTCTTAATAAACCTGATTTGTCTGGAAGGATGGTGGCCTGGTCGGTCGAACTCAATGAGTTCCAAGTGAGCTTTAAGCCCAGAACGACAATCAAAGCTCAGACATTAGCTGATTTTGTAGTAGAAACTACTGCACCAGTGGAGACCACTATTGAAGATCCCATTATACCAACCATTTGGGAGGTATATGTGGATGGCTCAAGTAATAAGGATGGAGCAGGAGTTGGAATTCTATTGAAAAGTCCAGCAGGATTTATTATTCGATATGCTTTGAGATTTGCATTCGAAGCTAGTAATAACGAAGCAGAATATCAAGCCTTGATAGTTGGACTTCGGTTGTCAAAAGCATTATCCATTGCAGATGTTACTATTTACAGTGACTCTCATCTTATAGTCAACCAAGTCCAGGGAGTATGGTATTAAAGAACCTCGCTTGCAGAAATATCAAGATATTGTGTAGGCATTTCAAAAGCAATTTCGGAATTTGAAGATATCTCATATTCTGAGGAATGAAAATACAATGGCAGATGAGCTATCCCGATTAGCCAATGCCAAAGAAAAAAATCTAGACCCCTCGCTCTACATTGAAGAGATAACATTTCCAAGTTATCATGAGAAAGAAATTTCTTATATTGGAGCACAGCGTTGCTGGATGGATCCGATAGTCGAATATTTGAGAGATGACAAACTACCCGAGGATTCAAAAGAGGCAAGACTGATCAAGATACGATCAGCAAGATTTGTCATTCAGAATGGAAGACTATACAAAAGATCTTATTCTGGACCCCTTATGAGATGTATAGGTCCCGAAGGAGCGAAATCAACTTTGGCTGAAGTTCATGAAGGAATTTGTGGGGCTCACATGGGTGGACGAGCCCTGGCACACAAAATTCTAAGACTTGGTTTATATTGGCCTAAGATCCAAGAAGCTGCTATGGAATATGTTTGTCGATGTAGCAATTCTCAAATTCATGCTACGGTATCAAAGCGCCCAGCGGAAACCATGACTTCAATTCTAGATCCCATCCCCTTTGCGATGTGGGGAATTGATATCATGGGCAAATTCACCAAGGCATCAGGCGGATGGGAATATCTGATAGTAGCAATTGATTACTTCACAAAATGGGTTGAAGCCAGCGCTCTGGCAACAATCACTGAGAAAAAGGTGGAGGAATTCGTGCTTGAGTCAATCATATATCGCTTTGGGATTCCAAAGATTATCGTTACTGACCATGGTACTCAGTTCGACTGTCCACAATTTGAGCAATTCTATGGAACTTATATGATCGAGCATCATATATTTAGTGGCATACCCCCAGAGCAATGGACAGGTAGAAGTTACTAACCGAACGCTGTTGGAAGGAATAAAGAAAAGACTAGAAGCTGACAAGGCTTTATGGGTCGAAGAACTTCATAATGTACTGTGGGCTTATAGAACTACGGTTCGAACACCCACAGGAGAAACTCCATTCAGGTTGGCATATGGGTCCGAAGCATTGGCACCTGTGGAGATAATGGCGGGGACGTTACGGGATCGAGAGTTCGAGGAAAAAGCGAACGAACAAGGACTTCTTGACAGTCTTGATTTGTTGGACGAAGTTCGGGCAAAGGCAATAGCACGAACTCAACATTATCAAAGAAGGATAGCGTCGCATTATAATACCCGAGTAAAGAATCGTCGGTACTTAGCCGGAGATTTGGTGTTGAGAAACACCTTAGCTTCATACCCACGCCACCAAAGAAATTTGGACCCTTCCTGGGAAGGACCTTATATGGTTGTAAAACCAGTCGGTTCAGGAGCTTACAGGCTGAAGAACATCAACACCCAGAAAGAGTTGGACTGTTCGTGGAATGCCAGGCATCTCAAAATTTTTTATCCTTGATGATGATTTCAATTTTGTTCGTGATGTAATCATTTTCAACTCAATCAATGCAATTATTGGCTTTCAACAAATTATCTTTTGATTGGGGGGCATCATACACCACATTCAAGAACAAGATCTGACTATAAGGCATCGGTTTAAAACCCGAGTGAGTTCCTTCAAGACTTATTGTATTTCTCAGGAAATCCTTAAGTAAAGGCATTGGTTTAAAACCCGAGTGAGTTCCTTCAAGACTTATTGTATTTCTTAGGAAATCCTTAAGTAAAGGCATCAGTTTAAAACCCGAGTGAGTTCCTTCAAGACTTATTGAATTTCTCCGGAAATCTTTAAGTAAAGGCATTGTTCTAAACAACTAAGACCTAGTGCAACAGTGATTCAAGTGACTAGCAAAGTTCAAGATGAAGTTAATTTCTTATTTCTTCAAAAGACCAAAAGAGGCCAATTTTTACATCAAACATAAGATTACAAGAGTTGAATACAATCTTCGGTCAGAAAAGAAAGTCATCATCGGTGATAATTAAGAAGTCATACAAGATCAGCACAACTTTGCTAGAACAAACACATGAGTCAAGCATCGGTATGGAGTCAAGAAAAAGAAGAGGAGAAATGAAGATTACAAAAAGCATTTCAGTATGTATAAAATCCTCTACAATTTCATACTCTTTGTCCAGCTTGTCCAGAAGAAGTATGGTCCTCGAACAAACTTGCATTCAAGGCGAGCTCTTCATAATTGAATCCTTCCAGAGGAGAATAAACAGGAGGATCTTCCAGGAAATGCATAATATTTGGATCAGAAGGCGGAGGATCAATCTTATTTTTGGTCTAGTCAGGGGAAGGAAGACCCAGGTTGGTAAACACTTCAGAATGGCAAACAGCACTGTAGGGAGTCATATCAAAATGAGGATCTTTCCTTAGTATCGATTCCCATACTTGGTTCTCACCATCCTAGTACGCCTACAAGTTATAAGCATTCAGCATATCAACAAAGGGCTTACTGTGTAAATACTTGAAGACGCAGGCTCTGCGAACGTCAGTTGGAAGGGATTCGGGCAAAGGAATGACAGCTTGCCTTTGAGGTAACGCTTCAGATCCTTTGGCTCCTGACTTTCCAACTCCTCGCTCCAGTTGCCGGATCTTCTCCCTGGCATCATCCAAGTCTGACCTGAGATGATCGATCACCGAATTCTTTTCCCCTAGAACCTCCCAAGCTAATTTCCTAAGGCGAGCAATCTCAGCGTCTTTAGCTTCAGAGATTTCCCGAAGCCTGGAAACTTCATTGCTCAACCTATTGAGCCTAGAGGCTGCTTCCACTTGGTTGTGGAAGTTACCAGTAAGACTCCTGCAAACAACTTCCGAGTTAAAAAGGAGCAGAAGAGTAACATTCAGAATCAAAAGATAATGAAGAAAGACTTACATCACCATTGACTTCATAAAGACCTCGTCAGGAGGTTTGGAAAGAACTGCGCTCTCAGAAGTCATTCGAGCAGCAGTGCACCATTCCAATGCTTTGTCAAACTCATTTGACACTAATTCAGGCGAAGGATGAGCTACATCAAGAGAAGGATGAGCTTCATCACTTGCCAACCGACTACGCTTCCTAGTGGCAAAATCCTCCGGCTCCAAACGAGAGGCAGAGGATGCCAAACAAGCTCTAGAGTTGGAAATAAAAGCAGCACCTGCTGGGACCGCACCTTCATCAAATGCCAACATAGTTGCCTCAGATGCCCGAAGGGTCTCCTTCGGGGATGCATGAACGGTCTTCGTAACAGGGGCATCAGCAACGCCATCAACAACGGAGTGATCAAGATCTTCCTGGGAAGAACGAGCGATCACTTCAGGCAGAAGAGACATAGTGGTGACATCAGTAGAAGCTGTGGGAATCTGACTTGAAGATTCACCTTGAAGATTCACCAACAGCAGTCGCCTTACATTTAGAGGATTCACCAGATGAAACCACCCCACTGGCCCCAACCGCCGATGGAACGATTTTCTTACAAGATTTCGCTCTGATAAAGTTCGGATCGATTCTGGGAGCCACTGTGTACACAGAAAGAGCCGTATCAGTACAAAAAACAACAACACAAAAAAACGAAGGAAAACCCTAGTTCTCTGTCAGATATGCATTACTCGGAATACCCATTAAATAAACCCCAAGTATTACTACTGTGCAGTTTACTCAGGGGGAAAGGGGAAGAGATTGGTATAGCAAAAAGCTCACTTGTTCAGAAGCTGATAGAGTAATTGTTGGAGTACGAGGAATACGGAAGCAAGCAGGAGGACGGATTGTCGCTTTTTCAAATCTAACTTGCAGATAGCAGGATAGATGGAGAGTACCCACGAAGGCTTTAAATAGCCTCAGGTATTGAGACGACGGTTGAGAGCTAAAGGCAACCAATGGCCCAGATCGAAAAGACACTTCGAAATCCACAACAAGCAAGATCAACAGTCAAAAGGAGGCCACCTGATGCGAGAATACCTCCAACCGTCGCACCGCCATTGTGATAATGGATGTATTACCAATTTATTGGAAACAGTGAATGGTATACCAAAGCAAGAAAACGTTTGGACTTCGCAGGTACCAGAAGGGAAACGTGTGGACTTTGCAATAAATGAAGGAGTGGGGAAGATTAAGGGATCTTTCCAAAACATCTCTTCATAATATCTTTACAAGATTATCATTCGTCGAGGAATGTGAAGTTAAGCGATAAATTTTATCATTTATATTTTGATATTCAAGACAAGCTTTCGATAGGAGATGAGGAAATATTAAGGCAAACATGGAAGAAGTATCTATTCATTAACAAGGAGGTCAATCTTTACAAAAAAAAAAAAGATAACTACCTAAGCCTCTTCCTCATTATTGCCCGAGGAGCCCTGTACAGGAGAACTTTTCTCAGGATCCTGAGAAGAGCCTTCCTCAGGATAGTCGTTGTCAGAGTCCTCTTCAGCAGCAGCTTGTGACTCGGCTTGTGACTTTTCCTCTTGGAGTGGCGGTTCGTCAGCAAGATATTCCTCATATTGTGGGTCAGCTGGAAAAGGATCATCCTCTTCCCGAGCCCAGTCAGGGAGATCCATTTTTAACTTCCCGAAGACCTCTTTGTGACACACCTCACGAAAGGGAGCCGTATCGAAGGAAGGGATGGATTCAAGAATTTTTTTCCCAAACGTCATTTTGCCCCAAACTGTAAGCTTGGATGTTGAAAGCACCTAGCAGTTTGGAGAAAGGTACGCTGTTCAGGTACTTCCGAACACAATCCTTTCGAAGCTCTGGCTTGATATGCTCGGGCTTGCTAGGAATCGCCAACTTCAAGTATTCTTCATTCTCTGCACACTTAAATTCAAGTCTGTCACCGAACAATGTGGCAGCTGTTTTCTGCTTCTTAGCCTCACGTTCGGCAGCAACAGCGCGAGCCGTTGAAGAGTCGAGGGCCTCCTTTAAGGAGTTCATTTCCTCGTCATGCTTTCTCTGTAGCTCCTTGGCAGTTGCTGTCAGCCGGTCTATCTCAGAATTGGCCTTGGCCAAATTCTCTTCACAAGTCTACAGCAAGGAGCCGTTGCAGCCAACCCAGCTCAATGCTTCCATGTGCTGATAAAAGCTCAACACAGCATTCCTGGAGAAGAGGAGATTATCAAAAGAAGTCATAAGAGATTATGAAAAAATAAACAAGTAGGAAGACCGGTACCTTGTGGATTGACTAACAAGGGCATCATCGTCCAGAGTTTCAAACTCTCGACGATCAGAAGGTATAAGACTGAGGGAGCTCCATTCTGCAGCTTTCTCAGGGTCTTGTGTCACCCTATCGGTGGGCTTTAGGGTCCACTGAGGGGTAAAGACCTCACAATCCTCAGAATTTTTGGATTTTTTATGGGAGGAAGCATCAATTATATCGTGCTTCCTTTTGGTTCGAGCGGAGGAGGAGACATTTGACCTCTCCACCATCGGTTTCTTCCCTTTACACGAAGCATCAGCCACAGGCCTAATGTTCCTGATACCCCTGTAAGAAGGGTCGGGAGAGGGAACAGAAGCTTCTTGATCAGTGGTTAAGGCCCTAGGCGACCGTTGCTCAGCTGTCACAACGGCCCTAGTGGCCTTCACCCGCAGGTTCTCAAGATTCATTCTTGGAGGCACTGCAAAGAAGAACAAGAGTCAGAATTATGAAAAGACATATCACTTTAGTAAAATTAAAGGATGATGGTTAGAAGCTCACAATGAGCCAAGCCCCAGTACTGAAGGATGGAGTTATACTCCACCTCAAGTCCATGTATCTCTTGATACCATGGAATTGATTTGATCTTCCTGACGGCTGCCTTGTCTTATTTGGATAAGGGAAGGCCCCGATTACTTTCAAAATAGGAAGTACATTGTTTCTAGACGGTCGGGAAGTTGAGATCTGATTGAGGCCCTCGACAGAAAAAGTATCGTTCGCGCCATCTTTTGTGGTTGGAAGGGCAAGTTCCTTTGGTAAGAATGCTGCCCCTCCAATCAAGTTCAGCCTTATTGCGTTTGGACAGAAAAACCCAGCCGGGAGGATGGGAGAGAGAAAGAATATGAAAGTGCACAAAAAGAGAAAGAGATGGCGTAACGCCAAGTTCAAAACACAAACCCAAGAAGCCGACGATGAGATGCCAGCTATTGGGAAGGAGCATTCCAGGGCAAATGTCCCAGTGATTCAGAATAGCTGAGAACAAAGGATTGAAAAAAGGAAAGCGAACCCTGCTTTCCAGTGCATCTATGTATAGGGAAAACTCACCTGGAAGGGTCGAATCAACCCTCTCGTCAGAGAGGGGAGCCCTAATATGATAAGAAGAAGGAAAATCAAAATCTTGGATTGCTGAAAGAAGGGTTTCCTCCTTGAAAACGGAGGGGATAGAGCCAGGTCTGCCATTAGACCTGGAGGTTTGTTTCGATTGCCTAGAAGACTCGACAATCACCCTAGGAGTCTTGGAAGATCTAGACTCGGGAAGGGCGGAGGATGTTTAAGCTTTTCTCCCTAAACTTTTTTGGGAAACTTCAGCAAATTCGCGCCAGAGGACAGTTAGGGTTTTGTTATCACTATCCGACTGTTCGGAAGGAAGGGAAGCAAAAGCTTCGTTACCACTACTATTACTGACATTGGGTACCAAAGAAACCCTATTATCTGCCATTACTAGTTTCAGTAAGGTACAAAAAGAAAAAGACTGGAGACAGGAAGTTTAAACTTTGCAAAAGGATCAGTAAACTTACTGATTCAGTGAAGCAAAGGCTTGAGAGCGAGAAGGCGCGAAGCAGACGACGAAGGTTCAAATTCCAGACAAGAAGAATGAAACCTACGAAGACAACGAACCGCTTTTAAAACACCCGCACGAGTGTTCGGGAATCTGAACGATCGAGATTGATTCAGCATCAACGATCGAGATTAGAAGATGTTTTGAAAGTTTGAACTCACGAATCCGAAATAGGCGTTCGGAAACCGTCGTTTGGGTTACGTGAGCCACGATAGGTCGACTGCAAAGAGACGCGTGGCATTGCCCTCACAACGCTCGAGGAAAAGTGACCACCGCATTAAATGTGATATGACATTTAATGGGATGCGCAGAGACTATTGCCTGACGAAGAACCCAGTTAAAATCCAAGCCCTCGGGATCGACCGAACGTTTGGTCTGGGGGGTCTCGTGATATGGAAGAAATACGATTGAACCGGGTTCATACTCGGTTTGACCCTCACCCCGGTCGAGACGAAGGGAACCGACACACTTCCGAGTGAACCGGATCCAGAAGATAGCTTGCTAAGGAAGAAAACTAAATCAGCTACAAGCACGCCCTAATCCGACTCATGGATTAGGTTAATTACCCTAATGACGGCAGGTACAAATTGGCGGCTATCACTTATCATCATTGAAGGGATAATCATCAGATAACCTGGAGGTTATCTCAGGAGTCCTCTACTAGTTCAAACTAGTAGAAGTCTATCGCTCAACGGATCTAACTGATAAGATTCAACGGCTACCCGAAGAAGGCTCAAGTGCATCCAACGAAGGAGATTTGAAGGTACACTCTATATAAACCTTACTTGCCTACGAGGTGAGGGGGACTCAAATTCACATACACACTGGTAGACGTAAACTATCAGAGGCTTACGATCTATATCACTTTTCCCAGTTCTTCATTCCTTAACTCTGTGCTTTTAGCAGAGCCGTTTGTGATTAAGTTCATCAACTGACTTAGCCTTCGGAGGTGGACTCCCAACCGCCGCGGTCGGGCCACGTCTGATGCTTTAGTTTTGTAGGTCATCACAAGGAGATCTAAGGGCTGAACAGATTTTGGACACATCACTCAGCAATATACTTATCACATAATTCATAGGCTTATCATTAGATTGGGGTATTTACTTTGGTGGCACAATCAAACACACTCACAAAACTGGGAAGTAGTGGATGTATCCATTCATCTCAGCTTTCCAAAACTGATCACCTAGTAGATGCACAGATTTTCTAGTCGCTAATGAAATCTTAATTGTTAGTGCTCGGGTCTCAATCTCCATTCTTGGGTTCTCTCTTGTTTCTCCTCCTTTTCTTGTTCTGAGTCTAGGGAAGGGAATGTTATGGAATTGAACCTTGATGAATTGTGATTTGAAAGTTGAAATTATGATGACATGTTTACCATTGAAGTTCATTCACTTAATGGGCACGAGCTCAAGGGATGATCCATGGCATGTCCTGTGAATCTTTAGTTTAATAGTATTCTGGCCCGTTACCAAACACACTCAAAGATTTATTTTTCTATTTCCAATTGGAAAGTTTATTTGGAAAAGATTTTGAGTTTGGGGTGTGGAGGGAGGCTTTTCTTTTTACCTTTTTCCATGAGTTGAAAAAGGTGCATTAAACTAACAAAGAGTTACATGAGATCTCTTGGTTTACAACCAAGCTCCCTGCCCACTTGTAATGCCATCGCTTTCACTTAAAATAGTTCTTACTCTAGTTGTTGTCTTGGGATGATTGCTCAATATATAGATGGTAGAATGTTTTAGACAACTTTTGCTTTATTCTATTTATTTGATTTTCTTTTATGAAAAGATGTATATTATGAACCAAAACCCACATACATCTAGCCTCTTGGCTTACAACAAAGCACTAAGTGTAAAAGATGGGGTGAAGTATCAGGAGCAAGAAAGCACAATGTGAGAGTTGGAACTTTTAGGCGCGTTACTATAGTCGTTGTTCTTAGGACGTAATTCGCCCCCACAGATGGTGCTATAGGGTACCAGCGAACCGTCTCCTAGGATACAAAGAAGCCCAACTCAAAGTTGTTTTTCCTAGGTGTTGCAAAGCACAAACAGAACCCAAGAACATAGAGAATTTTGGATTTTCTTCTCGTATATCATACTGTTGTAAAGCTAAAAGGTATTTATAGGAATTGAGGTGCTTGTACTGAACAGTTTATGACCTTGTTCATATAGGTGCACCTCTTTGTAGGGATACCAAGGCCCACGTTCAAATCTAAGCCATTGGATCATTCAACCGCATGATCTGACGGTCTAGAATGAACCATTGATTCCATCATCCTTGATCTACCATTGATTAAAATCTACGGTTCAAATCTGATCTCGCTCTAAACGATGCAAGCGTGCAAAGTGCTAAGTGTGTGCATGTGCCAAAGCACCTAAACAACCCACTACCCATCCCACATGTGCGTGTGCGCGAGCATGAGCGGTACACCTTCCTCAATCGTACATCGCACTTGCTTAGCATGTCTTATTATTATAATTCAAAGTTAATATGCAACGCCTATTAATTAACTAAGATTTCAACTTCTTGGTCCCCCAAATCTGGTTTATTGCACATTCCTTTTGAAGCACGATTGTTGACTCGGATTCCGACTTCTTGATTCTTGCCAACAACTAAAGGTCGAGAAGTCTGTGCTTTGTATCCGACTATGACTTGTTGACAACTAAAGGTCGAGAAGTCCGTGCTTTGTATCCGACTGTGACTTGCCAACAACTGGAAGTTGACAAGTCAGTCAAGTATCATCTCTAGAATGTGACTCTCGCCAAGTGGCTCATCCGGAGATTAAATTCCGAAAAGTGCTGAAGTCTAGCAGGCGACTAAGCCGAACCTAGTTGACTTTGATTCATATGGTTTGTGGGACCAAAAAAACACTTTCCTAAAATAAATCATGGAAAGATTTTACTCACTTTATAAATCCAAGAAATGGAACCTTTATTTTTATTATATTAAAAATAATACAATATTCTCTCACCATTTTCAATATAATGAAAATAAACATGCAACAACAAATGGAAACCAAATGCTTAAATGGTAGGCGTAGTAAAATCCATCAAAACTAATCAAAAGTATACAATAAATAAGCTTTTGAATTGATAATTCTATGATGACGAGTTGAACATATGTCACACAAGTGATTTCTTCTCCAAAACACTCCAATAAGATGACACATATAAAGGTCATTTGTGTCTATCTTGGTATCATGAGTGCCTTAGAGTCTAAGCCCAAAACTCAATAGAAGCAGCCTCACTTCATGCCCTCACTTAGGTAGATCTATGAAAGATGTCTTGTAAAACACTTCAATAAGAATTGTTATAGATCTATTAAGAGCACTTGCAAATATGAACTTTGCAACAATAGTCATCGATCTTCCACTTCTATTTTGTGTCTCTAAGATTGTTTTTTTCTCCTTCTCTTCTGGCTTGGGTGTAATCAGTACATACACCACACTTAATTGACTTGACAGAAATGCATATTCTTCTTGCTAGCGCTTGAAGTTAGTTCCATCAAAACAATCCAACTTGATGATGTCCATGGCAAGTTGCTTCATGAACTGTGCCATCTTCAAAAAGAAAGTACATTTTAAGATTGTAAAAGATGGGATGAAGTATCAGGAGTAGGAGACCACAATGTGAGAGCTGGAACTTCTAGGCGCGTTCCTGTAGCTCTTGTCCTTAAGACGTAATTCAGCCCCACAGAAGGTGTTATAGGGTATTGGCGAACCGTCTCCTAGGATACAAAGAAGCCCAACTCAAAGTTGTTTTTCCCATACTGTTGTAAAACACAGACAAAACCCAAGAATAGAGAGAATTTTGGGTTTTCTTCTCATGTATCATACTGTTGTAAAGCTAAAAAGTATTTATAGCAATTGAGGTGCTTGTACTGAAGAGTTCATGACTCTATTCGTATAGGTGCACCTCTCTGTAGGGATACCAATGGCCACGTTTAGATTTGAGCCATCGAATCATTCAACCGCATGATGTGATGGTCCAGAATGAGCCAACAATTCCATCATCCTTGATCTACCATTGATTAAAATCTACAATTCAGATTTGATCTCGGTCGAAGCAATGCAAGCATGCAAAGTGCTAAGTGCATGCGTGCACCTAAAGAGCCTAAACAACCCACTACCTATGCCGCACATCCCTGTGCCCGAGGGCTAGCATGCTTAGATGGTACACCATCCTTGCTCATACATCGCACATGCATTAGCATGTCATATATTATAAATCAATGTTAATAGGTAGCACCTATTAATTAACTCAGATTTTGACTTCTCGGTCCCCCAAATCTGGGTTATTGCACATTCCTTTCTAAGCACGACTGTTAACTCGAATTCCGACTTCTCGGTTCTTGCTGACAACTGAAGGTCGAGAAGTCCGTGCTTCGTATCCGACTGTGACTTGCCAACAACTGAAGGCCAAGAAAGCAATCAAGTATCATCTCTAGAATTTGACTGTCGCCAAGTAGCTAATTTGGGGATTGAATTCCAAAAATTGCTAAAGTCTGCCAGAAGACTAAGCCAAACCCAGCTGACTCTGATTCATATGGTTCATGGGAGTAAACAAACACTTTCCTAAAATAAATCATGGAAAGTTTTTACTCACTTTATAAATCCAAGAAGTGGAACCTTTACTTTTATTATATTGAAAATAATACAACACTAAGAATCCTATTGTAGCCACAAGAGGATAAACTATTCCAAAAGCTTAATAACCTGAGAGTAAAAAGACATTACAGAATGAGACATGGGCTAAGTTTGAGCAATATTTAACTAAAAAGGAGCTGAGAAAAAGAGCCAAGGTTGTCCTTTGGAAAAGACAAAGTGACAGGTTTATCCCGATAATTAGTCCAAACTTGTCTTAGATGGGCTCTTGCATTTAAAGTTCAATCCTTCCTGTGTTGACTCCTTTCTAAACCTCTTCCATCTAAGATTCAAAATAGAAAGATCTTGCTTCCTTCTCTATACAACATCCACCATGAATAAAAAGAAACACCAACACCTTCCCTTCATTCGAGAGGCTCAAACACTGGCAGCCACCAAAGTATCTATTTTAATCAAGGTCTAATCTAGTTGAGTACCAAGCATTACGGACAAAAAATGGAAACTTTTGAGAAGGTGAATCCCAAGCTATAGGTGTCACACCCCCTTCAGCCGATATCGAACTTACCCCAATACCTGTGGATATGATCCATAACCACAAGGACCTCGGTTTACGGCCAATCCATAACCACATCATACACAACAATAAAATCAAAGAACATGAATTTTTAAAGGTATCAAATATAATGTTACTACAATTATCAGAACTAAAGTTAGACTTAGCGGAAGTCAAAAGTGTTATTATATCAATGAAAAGACTTTAAGTGTGTGATTAGCGGTATTGCTTAACAACAAAATAGAAAATATAAATTATCCCTAATAAAGCAACCACATTCCCAAACAGGTTTTCCCAACTCTCAAAATGGTTGGACTCCATAGGAGCAATCCATGTAGGGGGCACGATTCTCTGTGTGCTTTAGTGTCGTCTCCCATCGATACATCATAAGGCTCAGTCGGCGTCAAACTCTTCTAGAAAATGGAGTCTTCATAACCTGTCAAAGAATTAAAAAGAAAAAAAAAAAAAAAAAAAAAAAAGAAGTTTCCTTGAAGAATGAGTTCCACTTAACTCAGTGAGATCAACAAAATTATATATCATGCATTCAACACATATGTCGAACATGAGACGCAGAGGCAAATGAAATGAAGTAGTGCATATACGCAAATATGCCTCTATATAACTCTAATTAATGCTAATTTCTATCAGTAGACATGCATTAAGATATAACACAAGCCTCCTCTGAGAAGCTCATTACTTTGATCCCTCACTAACTGGTTACCTCTGTTAGGATCCACAGTATAAGGGTACGGTCCAATTTCACTTCCATAGTTAGGGCGGTTAGGGTCACACTCCCTCACCACACTATTGGTATGAGAACTGGCGCGTGTCAGGATAAGCCTAGCCCAATGCAAGGTCATCGATGTCTCATACTACATTTGGTCCTGATACCTTTCCTCATGCTTAGTGCCCTGTTGATCCAGTATCCTTTTCCACCTAGGAATGTTATTCCTCATGGACTGGGTACCTCTTTAGATTAACATTCTATAACCCTATGGTCGTCCACATATGCTGGGGTGGACGCCCCTTGTGTTTCTTCATGAACTAGCTACCTCTGTTGGATGAACATGAGCCCAACCCTCAACATATGCAACCTTACCACTGCATGATACTACAATGGGCTTGTGTATCCTCATGGACTGGCTACCTCTGTTGGACGCTCATAGGACCCGACCATTGCTATCAGAGGTCACTCGGTTTCAATACCCATGTCGGGTAGTAGCATGCAAGGGACAACCTAGCCATGCATCTAGACACCTACAAATAATGCATATAATGTCTATGGGAATACAAGGGCACCAAGGGCAATGGGCAAATCCACTACCCCGAGTAGATGTACATATATGCATAACCACCCAATTCCCATCATATCATATTCACAATCATAATAGAGATGAAATAATAATTAGCATAAGTATATAAATTCATGTCGCTACCCATGCATGCATGCATGTCCTACAATGTCAACCACACAACACACAAGTAAGCATAATAGCATGAGATATATAGAACATGAATTAAATATGCAAATACATAACATTGAATCCCTCACCTATCAATGATGTTAGCACTCCCCAAATAGACCAAAATGTGCTCAATTAGGAAGCCAATTAATCATCCAAATCTTAATAATTACAAGTAGAATAATAGAATTAGGGATTGGAATCAAATCAGACAAACATCGGGAGAAGTCACCCGATCAGACTTGGATAGAGCTGGTTGACAACCCCTGGGCTATGAAAATGCCTAGATCATCCTCTTGCTCAAAATGAAACCCCTGCTTTGAGGGGTTTTGGAGTTCCATAAGAACACCAAACTCATCCCAAAAACACACCCAATAACTCCCAACTAAACCCCTTCACAATCATCCCCAAATGTTAACAGAGGCTTCTAGTGAGAATATCTGAGATGGAAAATCAAATTCAAATGAGGAGATTAGCACAATCCATCTCTTGATGGGGTTGGAAATATGAAGGTAAACATCGTACAACCACTAATTTCTAACAACTAACACAATCACCAACATTGATGTCAACTACCACCATTAATACATCAACAAACTTGTGGGAAAGTAAAGGGTTTTCTTATCTCAATACACCTTCACACGTGTGATTCATGCTTCAACAAGCCCAAATCCTCAAAGATTTCACCAACGCCAATGCTCCCCACTCCGCTTCGTCTCTTAGCCTCCACAATTGTTAAACAATTCATTTGTGAGGCAAAAGAACAACAAAATAGGGTTTCCAACAATAAAATGCCAAAAATGCCCTCTTTTGGTAGCGGGCTAGTAGTCAACTGAACCAACTGCCTTCGGGAGACTACCCCTCCAACTTGGTCATATGAAGGGATTTTCAACGGGCTTCGACCAGGAGGCTCTCCTAACTTAACTTGACTCAATGGTAACATTTACCTGGGCATTGGGGTCATCCAAACTCAATTTTTGTGTGTGCCAAATATACCTTCCAAAACCATCTAGGTTGACTTTAGACCTTCTCGTAAAGTCATTTAAAGTGACGGGTCATATCCTTCATCATCTGTATCCATGGGCTCAACTCCCAAATCCATGGTCTCAACTCAAATGGCCCACAGTTGCCTTCTACCAGCACTCCGAGTTCTTGGACCTACAAGATGGGTTTTTGAATATGGATTCAAGAGGGTTTCACAATAGGTATGCTAGGTGGTGTAAGTCTTAGCTCTCTAATCCAAAACAAGTAGTTTCTAAATTTCTTCTAGGATTAAAAGGCTTCGTTTTAAAGTAAATATAATAAAATGACACACTTTATTGATGTTCAGGTTTAGGCAAAAGGTTTCTTAAGCATTACACCTTGATTTTGGAATACCTAGACCATTGCTTCCATCGAGTATTTATAGAATAACACTAGGTTCTACGGTAATTGGATTATCCCTTATAAGGCCATTATACCGTTTGATCGCAACTAATCCAATGGCCTATATTATAAGTTGAGTATAACTCAAATACCTCAACAATAAGTTGGGTAAAGCTCAAATACATTAACAATCTCCTGCTATGTTCTACATGTGGCTCCAACACTGGTCCCATAAATGTAATGTTCAAACTCAATAGAGAATCATTCATAACTTGCCAAACAAAAGAGTACTTAATTAAATCCAAATGAATTCTTTAAATCAAAACATGAGTTTTTGGAACAAATCTAAACCCAATCGAATTATCTAATTAGAAGTTCTTTTTGGAAGTGAATTACTTATTCTTACAAAGAACAAATTCAACTTGTCTTTGCATACTTGAACGATTTTATTCATCAAGTAAATCATCCTTTTCTAGATCCATCTTTAGAGATTTGATTGATTTCTCTTGTTAAGTAAATTAATTCCATGAAGCCCTAGGTTTGGATTTGCTCTTCCATTTTTGCCATCCATTGCAAATTTACCGAATATAAATTTTATAACATATGAATTCAATCATTTGCATAAGTATCTAGTTCAACCAAAAGAACCAAGTACAATCCATATGAAGGCTGAAAAACATTTGCTTTCTCATCAAGTTTCTATACAAGAATAAGATGTAAATGGTTTCTTTTACAAAAAATCATTTCATGTTTGCATTTGGAATGTAATTGTTATCATGTCCAACACAATTATCAATTGTATAGTCGAATTTGGAATGACACGCTCTTCCATGGAAGACATATCATTAGATGTGGAATGTTATAAGGATAAGATAATATTATTGAAACATATCAACAATTTTCATATTCTTTGTTTTCAACAATAAGGTAATCAAACTTCATATAAAGATTGCTATATCATTAAGGTGGAATGACTTCACAAACCTCTATACTACACAATCCTGCCAAATTATCTAAAATATATAAATGGTCATGAATGCTAACTATGGGCACATGATATTGGGACATGTCAAAATAGCAAAGAATTTAATTAAGACCAACCTATATGGTCTTTAACCCCATCTCCCTCATATTTTTGAATGTTCGATCTGTATGTCAATCGTTCTCTAGGGGCATTGACCATGTTCTCCTTTGATCTCACATCGATCAAAGTGATCACTCCTTATTCTATAAGATAATTTAGCACAACCTGTCTTAGCCTAATTTGTCTCCTCTTATTGGCTATCATTGTTGTTGCTTGATTATCACAGAACAAACTTAAAGAGGTTATCTTTAAGTTAATTAGAAGAATATCCAGGATTAGATCTTTTATCTACTCTCTACTTTACCTCCTAGCAAGGCTAGAGAATATAATTCTGATTCCACAAAGGATGGAACTCAAAGTAATACAAATCTATTTCTTAGATTTCTTTTCAATAGCCACTTCACCTAGTGTAAAAATAATCACTACTACATTTGTTGTTTCTATATCTGAACAACAAGATGCATCAAAATTATCCCTCTAGAATTGAAGGATGCCTACTTTAGAAAATAGCATAGTTCGAAGTACCCTTAAAGTATCTTATTAGCCTTGTGAAGGCAGACCAATGCTCTCTACAAGGATTACTAGTGAATCAACTCAGCATGCCTACTATATAGGCTATGTCTACTTTAATGCAACTTATTGCAAACAAAAGACTACTAGTCAATCTAGAATAATCTAATTGGTTCATTACCCTCACGGGGTACAAGCTTTTTGTTATAATCATATAGTGTCTCTACTGATTTGCGTCCACTGTATCCCTATCTAGAAAATAGTTTTTTAATATAGCTAGATTGGCTAAGTGTAATTTCTTACCCAATGAAAACTTACTTTCATACCAAGAATGATGTTTACAACACCAAGATCTGACATGTTGAATTCTTTAGCTAACGTTTCTTAATGTCACTTACTATAGAGTAATCAAAACCAAGAATCAACATGTCATCTACAAACAAGCAAATAATTTTAGCCTTATTTGACACAAATATGTATAGTAAAGGCACTTATCTAAGTTGCTAGTCTGGAAACCAAAGCTCTTCACTATTTTGTCAAATTTTGATGCCTTATTTAGGCACTAGTTTAAGATCATACAAAAGACTAGCTTAATTTATAATCGTTAAGCTTAGACTTTTCATGGCATACCCTTCAGGATTGTTCATAGAGATTTGATTAGTTAGATCTTCACCAAGGAAGATCCATTTTACACCCATTTAATGCACAACATAATGCTCAACAGATGCCAAAACAAGAAGAAATCTAATCCTGACTAGATCACACACCAGATGTCAAAATAATCCACCCCCACTGACCTAAGTCTAGCTCTTGCTACTAATCGTGCTTTACACTCGCCTACTAATCCATCAAGATTTAGTTTCCTCCTCAAAACCCATTTACAACCAATAATCTTAGCCATTTAGGCAAATAGATTAGGGATTATGTGTTGTTTTGTAGCAAAAGAGTGTACTTCAACATTAGTTGTTTAAAATCCCTTAGAATCATAACCCAATAAACCTTCGTTTTAGGTCCACGAACTCGGAGTGCCAGTAGAAAGCAGCTGAGGGCCATCCAAGTTAAAGTCGTGGCTAGAAGTTGAACCCATGGACACGGATGATGAAGGAGATGACTAGGCCACCATTTTGGATTTTGGAAGGAGAGAGTTAAAAAGATGACTTTGGCACGCACGAAAACCAAGGCTAGAAGACCACAATGCCAAGGTAAACTATACCATTGAGTCAAGCATGTTTAGAGGTTACCCATTAAAGACCGATCCACCATCTCAAAGATTCCCTGCAGGCAACACTCTCTTAACCCGTTTGGGGCTTTTTGATGGGAGACATTGTTAGTTGATTTGGATGTGTTTTGGGGGGCATTATTAATATTCCATTGATGATCCAAAAGCCCCCAAAGGTTTGGATTTTGAAATGAGCTAGGAGAGACCAAATCTGTTTGTAGCCATAGGCAGTCAACTGATCCTAGTTAGCTTGACCAACCGTCCCTTGCCGGCTCTAATCATGTGACATCATTCAATGTCCGATCTTTGTCCAATTTGATTCTAATTTTTAAAAACTAAACTACTCTAAGTGATTTTGCTAGGTCTTGGGTGATCTTTTGACTTTCTATTTGCTCACGTTTTGGTTCTCTTGGAGATATTAGCATTGCAACAGGTAGGGGTGTAAATGGATAACCGAAATCCTCTTCCGAATTTGCATCCGCATCCATTTAGGGGTATCCAAATCCGTTCGACTACTAATAGGATGTGGATATGGTATACCCCTTCCTTACCAATTATTATCCGTCCGATAAAATTATTTGATTAAGTTACTTATTTAGAATATTTTTCTTATTTTATAATTTTTTTTACCTATGATATGTGACTATTTTTTCTAGATTTTCTACTAAAATAGCTAGCAAAGTTGTTAAATTCTTAAATTTCAAACCTAGCCCTCACAAATAAAATGGTAAAGATGTAAAAAGGTAGTCGAAAACTTGTATTCAATTTGTATTCATGCCCATTTAGAAGAATCTACTTAAGAAAATAACTATCCTATTATCATTCGAATTCAACTGAATCCTTCCGAAAACCGATAGGATATTATCCTAATATGTTAGAATATAATAGGATGCAGATATGGTATTACTACCATCTAATCCAAATCCACTCCGTTTACACCCCTAGCGACAAGTGAGGAAGACAATCTTATATTATCATGTGTTTTAATTCGTGTTCTATCCTATAACTACCATGCTTGTTGTGTGATTGTGCAACTTTTTATAGGGCATGTATGCAAGGGTAGTAACATGGATCTCAATTATGTTTATTATCTTGTTATCTACTTTCAATTACCATTATGATGATGATGACATGATGGGAATTAGAGAACAATGCATACATATATATATTTCAACTCAGAGTTGTGGGTTTTCCCATTGGTCCTGGTACCTTGCATTTCATATAGACTCTTTATGTGCATATTTTCTATGTGTCTAGAGGCATGGCTAGAATCCCATATCATGCCATCATTCTTTTGGAAGGGGTATTGAAGTCGAGTGACCTATGACGGCGGTGCTGGGTGTGGTCACCCAATAGCCTATTATAGTAGGTGAGGGGACACAACATACCACATGTCATTAATGGTAGGGTTGCATATGGATGAGGGAGGGATAGTCCGAGTTGGTTGTTGCCATGGGATACACCCGACTCATTGTATGTAGCTGACCATTGGGTTAAGGGAGGCGTAGTCTGAGCTAGTTGGTGCCATAGGATGTGACATTTCCTAGATAGGTGATGATATCAGACCTAGTTGGTTGGTCCCATAAGAAGGATATCAAAACCTAGCATGTCATGATAACTTATATGACTTTTTGCATAGGGATAAGAAGTTCTGTGACACGTGCTAGATCTCATGCCAATGGTCATGGTGAGAGATCGAAGCCCTATTCCCAGCTATGGTTGATGTTAGTCCATTATCACCATACCTCAGTCATGACTCCCAGTTCAGTTGGAGCCATTGGGGTCTGTGTGAGACTTCCTAGAGGAGACTGCTGCTATGTTTTAATGCATGTCTACCTATATAGACTGGAATGGTTAGATTCATAGGAGCATACTTACATTTACATTACATTTATACATTTAATTTGCATTTTATAAAACATACATGTGTTAAATGCGTTGTATATGATACTTTTGACTTCACTGAGTTCATTGGAACTCATCCCAAATGGAAATATTTCTTTTAGACTTGTATAAAGGTTATGAGGACACAGTCATCTCAAAGTACCTGGTGTCATCGGAGCAGTAACATGCACCGGTGAGTGAGGAGATGGAGAACCCTAGCAACGCAAGTCCGTGCTTGGATTGTTCTTACGGTGTTCAACTGTTTTGATCATCGTGTGGTATTCTTTAGGGATATTGTGGACTTTGATTGGGATTGTGTGAAATCTAGCCCAACCCTAAACTGGACACCCTATCTGTTTTAGATGAAGAAGAGCTTGTTTGATGCTTGACCTTGAAGTTGGACCTTGAATACACTATTGTTATCCTTGGAAGGTCCTAGGAAGTCAAGTCAGACCTCTCCCTTAGTGTAGATCCAAAGTCCCAAAGTGAAGGAAGAAGTCTTTGTCGGCCATCTCAGTAGAAGACATGGTGTTTGATCCAGAACCCATGGAAATTGATGATGGTGCTCTATACTTGGAAACCCTGTCTGAGTTGGAGAAGAAACTACTCATTGATGAAGAAGAGCCTAGTTGTTGGACCTAGAGCCTATTGGGACATGGTTTGAAGGCATCCCTCAATGCTAGGTAAGTATTTTGATGTGTTGAAAGAAGCCCATCCAGAGTTATTGAGGTTTGGACCATTAAATCCCTATTCTGGAGTTGCTGACATGGCTAGTCGACCAACCAATCGACCAACAGGGTCATCAAGGTCAAAATTGGAAATCCTGGTGTTTTTAGGACTTTTTATGCTATTTAAAGGGGGGGGGGGAACTCCGTGTTTTTCACTCACAATCAATTCTAAGCCTTTGGAGAACATGGGAAGAACCCTAGAACCTCTCCTCCAAAGCCAAGGAAGATCCTCAAGCATCCGTTCGAGTTTCTTCATCGATTCTTCTTCTAAAAGGTTAGTAATCGATTCGTTTACTTCTTTGATTTATTCTTTCTGATATACTTTTGATTACTTGATTATGAGAAAAGTATTACACTACTGTAAAGGCCTCTTCTTTGATTCTCTTAACCATAGAGTGAATCTCCCATTCACTCTATATTCTTGAAAGTTGAAACCATATGGTGATGTTCTTGTTTCTTGATTTTACCTGAGTTCTTTATTACTCCCTTTTTATTGTTTTTCCTACCAAGTTGGTGATTGTGGGAAAGGTCTCACACCAGTGCTACAACCTTTCCTTGGATCCCCATGATTGGTTGGGTGAATCCCTTTCCTTTCCTACCTTGGAAATCTGTTAAGTGGTTGATTTCTAGAACCCTCATGAGAGGGTAACCAAATTGGTAAAACTAATGTTTCTTTTAATTTGATGGATCCTCCCCAATGCTATTCTTGATTTTGAAATAATAATTCTATGTTTCCCTTACTCCTTGTGAACCTACCTTGGGTTATTTTGAGAGTTAAAATTGGGTAACCCTCATGAGAGAGTATCCAAATTGGGGAATCCAAATCCACTTTTAATTTATTGGGTCCTCCCCAACACGTTTCTTGATTATGTATTTCTACTCTTCTTTCCCTAGGGTGAATCTTTATTCTCCCTAGCCTTTCCATGAGAGCCATGAACTATATATGACGAAACCCTAATTTTATGGCTCAATCAAGATCCTATCTTTTGACCATGAGATGATGCTTTGACCTTCTTAGATAGTCTTAATATGTTCTAGGAAGCTCCCCTTTGAATTTCGGAGCAATCAAACTTCAAACGAAGAAGTTATAACCAAATTAGGGTTTTCTACCCCATTGGTCTACTAGTTGGTCTGCTGACCCAATCGACCAACCAAGCTGCCAACAGTAACAGCAGCTTGTTTCTTCGTCCAATTCGATCCGTTTGACTTCTAATCTTGTAGGGCTTATTCTTAATGATTATAATATGCATGTTTAGGGTTTATTTCTAGTCTTGGACATCTCCTCGTTACTCTCCGGAATTCTTTGAAGATTACTTAAGGTAAGGACAGTTGATCCCTAATAACCTAATATACATGTCTACTTGTAATTGGATTGGATTACATGATCATACTACTGTTTTAGTAGCTTTCTTATAATTGTATTGTTGTTGTAGTTTCTCAAACTACAGTAGTACTTGTTTATATGATTCAATTATTATTTCAATCTTGTATGAATGATTACTTACTTATGTTTTGTATTATCAGTTGTGGTTGTGAATGACTGATTGGGAATGTGATTGCGTAGGTTGTGATTGGGGATTAAGGAATGCCCTTCTGGTGTTTCTACCTTTGGAATCCAGTGGAGGTGGTATGAGACAGTTTCCTATGGTGCCCCTTGGCGCTTTCCCTGATTATTGGTTGACATACCTAAGGCATGTCTAGAAGTGTTTGGCTAGGATGTCCCTATTATATCAGACCCGATCAGAAAGGAATTGAGTCCGAGCAACCCATGGTAGCAATGGAGATTTGTGGATACTTAATAGCGGTGCATAATATCCGTGAGAGGCCATTGATTGGTACGGTTGCAGAAGTGGAACATGGGCCCTTGGACATCAAGACCAGTGAATGACCCGTGAGAAGATATCGAAACATCCCGTTAACTTGATGTAATGGACCAATAGGGTTGATGAGTCCGTAGTCCGAGTTGGTTGTAGCCATAGGATAAGTTGACTCTAGGGAGAAGGATACCGGAAAGGATCCCGAGAGGGGAGAAATGGAAGTATCTGGATCTAAGTTGATATAACCAAGTAGAAGACTTGCATTTGGCTAGGCTTAACCCTGACATGTGCCATTACTCAGACCAAACGGAGGCGCGAGAGAGTGTTGACCTAAACCCCAGCTAAGGTTGTCCGAGAAGGTTTCATTACCCATTGCCAACCGGAGAACCCAAGATACCGAGATGGTTGAGGAAGAGTGATTTTGGACCCTACCCAAAAAGGAGTATGGTGCTATGACTTACAGCATGTCTGCCAATAGAGACCAGGATACATAGAATTAGAAGCATATCTGCATTGTCAGTTTCATATCATATTGCATTCTGTATGATTTACTATCATGTGTTATTATGCTATTATGGATTGAACTGCCTTGCTGAGTTCTTTTGAACTCACTCCTTTTTGCAACATCTTTGTTAAATGTTCCTGCAGGTACTACAACTGTTGATTATGATGGTCAATACTATGAAGACCAAGTTGATGATTCATATGGTACACAAGGTACTGGCTACGGTGACTACGTCGGTGAAGACTACCAGTATGAGATGCTTATCAAGAGTAGTTCCACTCTTGCACCTGTGTGCCAGCGATGAGACATCGTCTCATTCTCTTTTTTATCTTTATTAGATTCATTGAGACCTTAGTTGTTTGTTCCCCTTTTTATTTTGGGAACCAGTTTTAATTTTCCTTTTGATTTTGATCTACTTTTTCGCTGCTTCTATGGAGTGAGTTTCTGCCTCACTCTACATTTTGATTTATTCTATTGGTATCATTTTCTGCACTCTGATGTTCTTTTATGATCCTTCTGAGATCCTTTCTTGATTTTTATTATTAAATTACTTGAATACAATGATTTGTTCTTGCTTTTGATTATGTTATTGTGCTAAGTGGATATGATTGTTCTTAAATTTGATCTTCGGGGCTGTGGATCACTCCTTCGGGTATTCCAGATAGGGTATCGGCTGACTGGATGTGACAGATTGCTTTACCATGATTCAGGAAATTGAGGGATTACCCTTCTAAAACATTTATGATAATACTTTGAGACTTATGCTGTAGTAACTATAATTCTGATTTAACCTTGATTTAACTTTGAAAATAATCTTGGATAACTATAATAACCTATATTTGATACCTTTTAAATGTTTGTTTCTTTGATTGTGCTATTGCGTATTATGTGGTTATGATTTGGCCGTGAACCTAGTAAATCAGATGGGTGGGGTGTGACAAAAGTTGTTATCAGAGCCAAGGTTTACCTACAATCCTAACCTTAATACTATATAGTGGAGCATCTTAAGTCACCGATTCATAAGTGACTCAATTAAATAATTGAAGCATAATTGATCTAACTTGAATAATATGCAATAATAGTATGAAACCCAAAGTCACATAGTGTTAATAACCAAACAAAGCATAAAAGACAATAATGTGTATGAAAGGACATAAACAAGTGCATAAGTTATAAGTCTTACAAACTCAAAAATTAAGTGTAAAAGCATGATTAATCACACATAGTAAGTACACAACCATAATCAAATTCAAACTAAGACAAGATAAATAATATCTGGAACTATCATCGGACAAGTAAGGACATCAAAAGTTGTGTGGCGATGGTGGTGGAGAAAAGTACTATCTAAAAAAGTCCTCCTAGTCAGTTCTGTGCATCTAGCAATTTTTTATACATGTCCTCCTGCCGAGCCTCAATATCCACCACATGGCATTGCATGTGGTGCTGCCTATCCTTTATCCTTCCCAAAGTAGTGTGAAGAATTGGCCACTGCGAAGGATCTACCGCAGGTGCAATTGGTGCCTTTGGATCCTCTCAAGCACAAGAAGACTCACCCTCCTCTATATGGCACTCAAGCTAAACCTCCTCATGTGCCTGACCCTATGTAATATCTCCTAAAATCCTAACCTGATAACCCATCGTTTCAGATCCGCAAATCTAAAGTCCTAGTAGAAGGCAACTATGGGCCATTTCAGTTGAGCCTGGGAGTTCGGAAATTGAACAAATGCAGTCAGATGAACTAGAAGAAGACCCGGCCACATTATTAGACTTCAAGAGGAGAGAGAAAGTTGGTCCAGAAGGCATAAAAAGCAGATTTTGGAGTGCATGAAAACCTATGCTAGAGGACTTAAATGCCAAGGTAAACTATACCATTGATTGGGAATTGTTTTTAGGTTTCTACCCTCCGAAGCCTGTTGAAATCGGCCTCTGTATGAGGAAGATATTGTATCGGTAGCACAGTTTAATCAACTGCCTCCTACTCAGAAGAGGGGTATTTTTTGTATTTTAGCCTTTAAAATCCTATTTTATTGTTGTAGTTGCTCATAAACGAATTGTTTATGCTAGAGGGAGGCTGAGAATGTGGGAGAGAGGAATAGCTTGAAGATTTGAAGAATCCTTGCTCATTTGGCGGTGCCGAAGTACGAATCACAAGGAGAATCATGTGTTGAGGTAGGAAGACCTCTAAAACCCTCTTTGCAAACTTTCTTTTGAAGTATTTATGATAAGTACTTGCAATAATGGTGGTAGTAGTAGAAGTTGGATTATATTGAATGTTTGTTGAAGTCCCCTTTATGCCTCCTAGTCTTTATTGAGTATTGGTTGGCCTCATTTCATCCATTTGAGGTTGATCAAACCTCTCTGAGATGCCCGCGTACAACTCTCTAAGAGTCAACTTGGGTCTCTTATATAGAGGACTAATTGGAAGATTTGGAAGGTATTTTTTGGACAATACTAGTGTTCCATTAAAGTGCCAAAAACCCCCAATTGAGTTTGATTTTCAATTGAGCTTGAAATCGAGCACTTTTGGTCGCAGACCTAAAGGGGGGCGGTTGACCAGCCCTAACAGGCTTATCCTTTCGCCCTCTTGTTTGAGTGTGCATTTTGGTTTGTTTGATGCCCAGTCGATTCCCGAATAATACCTAATTTGTTCACTTGTTTTCTAAGGTTATTTTGGGTCATTTGCACTCTCAAATTTGTGGAATTTTTGGACATTGGAGTTTATTATTGTCATTTACAGGTGAGGGGAGACATTATTGTACATTATGTATTTAATTTTATTCTACTTTTCATTATTACAAATGTCAAATATATTTTTTATGAATTGCATGAGACTTCGCATAGGTGAAAGGTAATTTGGTGTTTATGTTTATGCTACTATTCATTAATGTTTAAGCTTATGTTACTATTCATTTCATTCAATTGATGGATGTGAATGTGATTGTGTTGGAAGTTTTGTGGTAGAAACTACTTATATATGTACTTATACTAACCCGGGGATGTGGGTTCACCCATTACCCCTGGTGCCTATGCATCTATATAGATTCACTAGATGCATGGTGGTTAAGTGTCCAAACATGTTTGACTAGTAAATCTGATTGATTGCTACTACCTTTTTGGCAGGGGTATTGAAACCGAGTGACCCATGATGGCAGTGGTTGGGTTATGTGAGCATTATGCAGGCTCACTGTTATCATGTAGCGGTTGGCTTGCATATGTTATGGTTGGCTCATGGGGCATCCAAAAGATGGTTTGAGTGTCGTGAGACATGAGAGGCATCCACCCCAACATATGTGGATGACCATAGGGTTAAAGAATGATAGTCAAAAAGATAGCTTGAGTGGTATGAGGAATAACATTCCTAGGTGGGAAGGATACGCAGACCAAAAGGGCACTAGGCATGAGGGAAGGTAATCGGAACACATATAGCATGAGAAGTAGTTGACTTTGCATTTTGGCTAGACTTATCCTTATGTGAAACCCAGCCCTAACCTTGACCTGGAAACCCTGTTGTTTGTAGGTCCAACAACCCGAAGTAAAGCAAGTCAACTATGGGCCATCTCAGTGGAAGACTTGGTGTTTGGCTTAGAATCCATGGAAGTTGATGACAGTGTTCCAATCATGGAAACTTGTTAAGCACTGAAAAGGAAACTGCACCCTGATGAAGATGGGATTAGTTGATGGACTTGGAGTACTTTCTGACTTGGTTCGAAGGCATTTCTACATACTAGGTAAGCCACTTGGTGTGTGTGCGAAACCCCTTCAAGTTTGGATTTGATCTGAGCCTTCAATTCCCTATTTTGGTCTTGTTGTCCTGATTGGTCGACTGCTTGGTCGACTGGGCCAGTCGACCAATCAATCGACCAATAAGATCTGTTTTGCTGAATTAGGTCTTGGCTGCTCTATTTAAGCCCAACTTCAAGTCTAATTCGTCTTTTGTGCCTCCAAACTTCCTGGAACGAACCAAAGCTCTCCTTAAGTCATCTCCATTGCATCCTTGGTGGTTTTCTTGTTGGATCTTCGTCAATTCTCTTGCTTTTGCATCATAAGATATGTGATCATCCTCCTCTTCTCCATCTTTGGTTTTCTGTAGTTTTTCTTTCCTTTTCTGTTTGAGAATAGTAAAGTTGATGTTCCATCTCTGTTGCAACCATCACTCTACTCATCTTCTCTCTTTTCCTAAGGATTTAAGGCTTGATGGATGATCTTAATCAAGATCATCACTTGCTTTTGAAGGAAACCATGTCTTCATCTTCTTTCCCTTTTTAGATTCAAAGTTCTTCAATCTTATATTTTTTTTCCTAGAAGATCTATACATGTTTTCCATGATTTCTTTATCAGATTAGTAATCCATTATTCTTTAGTTTCTCTTCCATGAATTTGCCATGATTTCTCCAAGAACCCTGACTGATCTATTTATGGTAAGTTTTATTTCCTATTTTGTAACTTGAAGACTTAATGTTGTTAGGGTTTTGAAGTCCTCTTTAGACCAATACATTATCATTGCATATTCCCTCTTGTTTGGTGGCAATTCAAACCACAAAATTCGGATCTCAGATCAGAAATCTCTGATTTTGTCTGTCACTGACTATGTTGGTCAACTGATTGGTTGACTGAGTCAATAGACCAATCAATCGATCATTGAAGACAGTAGCCTCTATTTTGGTTTATTTTTGGTTGATTTGATTCCTATCTTCTGGAGATCTTCCCTAATAAGGTATGTACACTGTCTAGGATCCCCTTCCAAGTTTAGAAAATATCTTCCTTGATTCTCGAGATTCTTTGCAAGTTATTTAAGGTAAGGATAGTTATTTCTTTAATTACATAGATTGCATGATTTAGTTTCCATATTTGAATCTTCCTGATTATTTCCATAAATAGATTCTTATATTGATGTACTATTGATGCAACTACTCTAATTACAGTAGCATTACTTGTTTATATTAATTAGTTCATGTATGACTTTACTTGCCAATTATATATGAGTTGGATCATGTTCTTGATTACTTTCCATATGGGGAGTTACTATATTTGTGATATGATTGATTTATGTTTGTGAACGATTAGGTATGGTTTGGAAAGGGGAGGTGTCCTTTTGACACTTCTGTCCTTGGACATCAACGGGAATATTATGGGATGTTTCTGGAGATGCCCTTTGACACCTTCCTAAACTGTTGGTTGTCATACCTAGGGTTGTCTATTAGTGTTTGGCTAGGATGTCCCGTTGTATAAAACCCTAGTCGGAAGGGTATTGAGACCGAACAACCCGTGGTAGCAATGGGGACTCATGGGCGCTCAAGACCGGTAATCAACCCGTGAGAGGACATGGATCACATTGTGGATACTTGAAAGAGGCCATTCATTGGTAGGGTCGCATATGGATCGACTTGGGCTCATGGGCACTCAAGACCGGTAACCAACCCATGAGGGGACATGAGAGCTTCCCGTTTACCATATGTGGATAACCAATAGGGTTGATGAGTCTGTAGTCAGGGACTATGAGGACTCTAGTGTGAAGGATCCCGGAAAGGATCGCCAGGGGCAAGGAATGGACGTATCTAGAACTGAGTTGATGTAATTAAGTAGAAGACTCGCATTTGGCTAGGCTTTAACCCTGACATGCGCCAATACTTAGACCAATGGTGATGTGAGAGAGCGGTGACTTAAACCCCAGCCATGGAATGTCCCGAGGGATGCCAGACCCACTACCAAACGGCGTTGTGTGATGAGACCTTCCCAAAGAAGTATGGTGCTATGACTTAAAGCATGTCTGCCAATAGAGACCAGCATACATAGAGTTAGAATCATAATGCATCATATGTTTCATATTACATTGCATCATACTTTGCTTTGAAATCCTGCCATTTATGTTATTATGGATTTAACTGCCTTACTAGGTTTCTTTTGAAACTCACTCCTTTTGTGCTATGTCTTGTTAGATTTCTCTACAGGCTCAAAGTATTATGACTGCTTGTATGAAGAGGCATAGGGAGAGGAGGCATATCTCCAAGAAGGTGATTGCGGTTACGACGATTACATTGAAGATTCCGCGGGTGGTCATGCTACATACAATGCTAGTCTGTCAATAGAATGGAAGCGTCCTAGTGCTATTTTTGAGATTTACACTTATAGAGATGTTCTCTATAAGATTGAAAACGATTTAGTTACTCATTGCACTTGTTATTGGGATTAGTTTTGATCTCTTTTCCTTTTTCTTTCCGAACTATTCTTCCGCTGTTGGTAGAGTGAGATTTCCGCCTCACTTTACTTTATGACCTTGACATTATTGTTATCTTTCGTACTTTGATGATATATGATTTTATTCCTTTCATATTTGGATCTATCATTTATACTTTGCACATTGATTATTTATGTTCATGATTATGTTATTGCTTATGTGGGAGGATGATTTCTCCGATACTTGATCTTCGGGGCTGTGGATCACACACTCGGGTATGCCAGGTAGGGTACCAACTGGGTGGATGTGACACCTTAACACGTGCCAATTCTAGAGTGGTGACCTAAACCCCAACCATGATTTGATGTGACCTGACCTAATTGCTGCAAGGAGCCCAAAAGACGTGCTTGAGTGCCGTGAGGGAGAGTGACAGACCACCCAAGGGAGGCTGGTGTTGTAATTTTAATGTGTGTCTACCATAGAGAATACATTTCGTTAGGGTCTAGGATCATACTTACATCATCATCATTCATTATTTCATTATAATATATTTATAAATGCATGTGACTATTGTGCGATGTGTGATTATGTTGACCTCACTGAGTTCTGTGTAACTCATCCCTTTATGTGTATTTTCTCTTAGATTCTATTGCAGGTTATGAGGACTCCTTTTACCTGAAGGGTCCATGCCTGTTGAGTCTTATGAGGGACTTATGGGAGAGGACACAAAGATACATGGAGAGTCATATTCTTATTCGGATTGTGCCTTTGGAGTCAAGCCCTTCTAAGACTGTGGAGATATCATGGGAGAAAATAGTTGTCATAGTTGCTATCACTTATGTTCTTTATTTGTTTATTACGCAGGGGCACTACTTAGCCTCTTAATCCTCTTTGAAAACATTTAGACTTCCACTGTCAAACAATCTTTCTTTTAAACTCGATTATAATTCTGACTAACTTTGAGATATGATTTAAGGATAACTATAATAACTTTTGATACCTTGATATTTGATATCTTATTTTCCTTTTTGCTTTTGGATTATGTTATGTTGTATTATGTTGTTATGGATTGACTATGAACTTGATCCTGTAGAGTTATCACCCCCACAGGTATTCAGGTGAGTCTGGATCAGGCTAGGTGGTGTTTGACACTCTGGCCACCCTCACCTCCCTCCTCCGACAACTTGGGTGAATGTGCTTCATCCTGAAGGCTCATCTGAGAAATAAGTTGCCTCCTAATGTGATCCCCCATGCCTCTTGTAAGCTCCTTAGTATTGCTAAAGTTTACCCCAAAGTACCGGAAGATTTGAGTTAAGAGATGCCCAAATACCAGGTTTGACATGCCGAGGTTTTCCACTCGATAAATCATAGCCTTCTATACAATGTAAGATAAATCTATGGGATAACCCACTTACAAGGTGAAGGTGACGAATGGTTGTATAAGTGAGATTTTGTCCTGGTGCCCTCCCTTGGGCACAATGTTACTGCTCATTATCCAAGAAATGAATCTAGGAGAAGGGAACATGTGCCTACCTCGATGAATCCAAACCCACTCCCGATCACAAAGCATGGAAAAGATCAAGACGCACTCATCATAGTGGAAGGAATTGTCATCACCATCAGGCGGAATCCATTTTTGCTGGTTTGGGACATATGACACATCAAAGATACGGGAAAGAGTCTCTATGGAGAAGTGGATGAAAGTACTCCGTATCGAGAAGTGATAGAGGGTCGTGTATCATTCTTGCCTATATCCTTGTCAATGTCAATGACATTCAGGTTACTATAGAAATACCTAATAAGACCTAGATAAGCTGGCTTGATCAAGGAAAACATACAACTCCATCCTAGTGCCTCAAATATCTCTGCAACCTTGAATGACACTATGACATTGATATCTACCAATCAACCATACTCAATAGGTATGTTCCTGAAATGGTTGAAGTATAATGACTTTGCCTCTACGGTGCCAAATAAGTTAGGGTTTTGGACCCCACATCCTCATTGCCAACACCCTCCATGGCCACCTATAGGTGCACGTCTTCCACCATGGTAAACCATCTAGAAATTTGAAAGTTGGAAAGAGAAAATAAGGAGAAATTTGGTGAAAAGTTAGAGTATTTGAAAAAAATTGCAGATGGAATAAATGAAGTGCAGGTCTAAGCTAAGATGCACTGGAGATTAATAAAGAGACAGTAGATGGTGCAAATCTACTCTACGACCTAAGTATCATAGGTAAGAGATGAATAGAAAGCATACCTAGCATGGATCTTAAGTAAAACCATGAAGGATTGAGAGAAATGGGATATTTACCAGTGGTTTCGCAAATAAAACATCATCAAACTGCACGTTGGCTCGTCATAGAAGTAAATAATCAACCAAGGAGTGAAGTAGAACCTCTCACTAGAGTTAAGGACGAGAAAAGTGAGAATTTTTTAGCAAGAAATGGGGTGGTCGCCTAATAAAGGAGCGCATGACGCCTGGGGTACCAGTCGACTAGGGTAGGCTCTCTGTGGTCAACCGGCACCTTTTCGGGTGGGTTGATTGGTCCTAGGTGGATCATCCCCACTTGGCCGATTTTGACAAAATCACTCCTAGGTTAGATGGGTGGTCGACTAGGTTGACCGACCTGTCCTAATTGGTCGCGCGATTAAATCAAAAGCCCACTTCCAATAGGATGACGGTCGATCATGACCGACCGACTCCAGTAAGGGTCGTTTTTAAATGCTTTGTTTATGCATGAGTGGATCAATTGGATGTGTTGATGCACCTTAAATGGATGATCAAGATTATCTATGAAGTTGAAATGGTGGAATTTTGTGATTTTGCTAGGATGCTTAATCCAAGGAACCAAAATGTTGGAAATGGTAATACAAGCAGTTCTAGTCATGAGAATGGGAACATGATCCCACCACCACAAGCGGGAGTACCACCTCCTCCTCAAGGTTAATCCTCCAAATGGTCCACCAGTGGTCACAACGCAAGAAGTGTTGAATATTATGGGCAACATGATGCAACAATAACAAGCCTAATTCAACACAAACATGCAAGGCTTAATGGCAATGAATCAAGGAAACCAAGCAGTTCCTCAACACAACAATGAAGCCAGAACCTCCACTCATGAAGTAAATGTAGGGAACTCTGGTTTGGGACCTCACACTAAACTCATGGAGCACTTCCTCAAGCTCCAAGTCCCTTCTTTCACCAGCGTGATCAAGGATTCCTTGCATTAGAGCAAGTGGTTGAGAGAAATGGAAAAGGTGTTTAGGTACTTGCAATGTACCGAGGCTCAAAAGATCCTATGAGCGGAACAAAAACTCCAACACGAAGTGGTTGCATGGTGGAACACCGTACAACCCATTTTGGCAGCCCAACATTTGGAGGTGACTTGGGAAGTGTTTAAAGATGCTTTTTGTAAGGACGACTTCCCGCACTCTGTGAAGGATGTGAAAGAGATGGAGTTTATGGTGCTTCAGTAAGGATCCCTGACAATTCTTGATTATCATCAAAGGTTTGAGGAGCTCTTCTTCTTTGATCCTACTTTCAAGAAAGTTGACATGGAAAAAGCCAAGAAGTTCTATAAAGGGTTGTGACAAGGCCTCGAGCTTATATGTTTGTTCAACCCACTGAGAGCTATGCACAAGTAGTTTAGTCTTCAAAGAAGGTAGAAGAATCAGAAAGGGAAAGCTATCATCTGTAAGGGATTTTGCTAACAAAGGGAGCAATCAATTTGTGAACCAAAACCAAAGCAAGTTTAACAGACTAGCACCATATCCCACATCACAGTACTAGCCTAGAGGTGTAAGGTTTGGTTATGGAAATGTTGGTGGTGCAGTTCACCCAGTCAGTGCTCCTTAGTCTTCGGGCAGTTTTATGCCAGACCCCGTCCACCTTTTAGACTAGCAGCACCTGCAATAGCAACACCCAGTTAGAAGGAATTCACATGTTACACTTGTGGTAAAGCAGGGCATTACTGTAGGACATGCCCTCATAAAGGGAACTAGCAGCCGGCAGTAGCAGTGAGGCCAACTCAAGCTCCCCAAGCAGGGAATGTTAGTCTCACAGGAACTAAGTTAGATCGGAGTCATGATGTGATAACAAGCACGCTACTTATAGCTTTAGTTCCCGCATGTGTTGTTTGACACTAGAGCGTCACACTCCTTTATTGCATCATCTTTTGCGAGGCGTATCTCATTGTTACCTAAGAAACTAAGATAGGAGTTAGTGATTAGTGCACCTACTTGATCCATAGTGAAACTTGATGAGGTAGTTGGACCCTGTCATGTGTCAATGGAAGGAAATATTTTGGATGTGCAATTTGTGAAGCTAGATATGAGAGATTTTAATGTGATCCTAGGTATGGATTGGTTGATCTCACAAGGTAGTCATCTCTTGTTCAGAAAAGAAGGTATAGTTCCATCCCGATGGTGGCCCTATTTTTGAATTTCAAGGTGATCAAGGGAAGCATGGTGAGAAGACCATAGCGGAGGCACTACAAGTTAGAGAATTTATTGGTGGTGCTGGACTTTATTTTTCCGTAGAAGATAAGAAGGAAGAGAAGTCTATTGAAGCCCTTGAGCTGGTGAAGGATGTTTTTCCTGAAGAATTGCCTGGATTACCCCCAGAGAGAGTTAGAGTTTGCTATTGATTTGATCCTAGGAGCTCCCCTGTCTTTGACTCCATATAGGATGGCATCTACGGAGTTGAAAGAATTGCAAAGTCAGTTGAATGAGCTACTATGTAAAGGTTTCATCCAACCTAGTGTTGTTTCCTCGGGGTGCATTCAACAAGCTCACGATCAAGAACAAGTATCCTTTGCCGAGAATTGATGAATTTTTCGATCAACTTAAAGGAGCAGCAGTATTCTCCAAGATTGACTTGAGATCGGGCTATCATCAGTTGAGAGTGAAGGCAGCGACAAGTGCAAGACAGCCTTTAGGACTCGGGCATTACGAATTCAAGGTAATGCCATTTTCTCTCACAAGTGCACTTGCCACTTTCAAGGATTTGATGAACCATATATTTCAAGATGTTTTGGATAAATTTGTGATAGTCTTCATTGATAATATCCTAATATATTCAAAGGATGAGAATAAGAATGCCAAATATCTCAGGTTTGCATTGCAAAGATTGAGAGAGAAGAGGTTATATGCGAAGTTCTCTAAGTGCAAGTTTTGCTAATCGCAAGTGGTATTTTTGGACCACGTAGTATCTGCCAAAGGAATTAGAGTTGATCTAGATGAGGTCAAGGTAGTGGCGGATTGCAATCAACCAAAAAAGTCACTGAGATTAAAAGTTCTTTAGGAATGGCAGGTTACTACCGGAGATTCATTGAGAACTTCTCTAGGTTGTCAGCTCCCATGTAAAGTTGACAAGAAAGGGGGTGAAGTTTGTGTGGAGCGATGCATGTGAAAGAAGCCTCCAAGAGTTGAAGAAGAGGTTGACCAATGCTCCGGTCTTGATAGTGCTCGATAACTCTAGAGATTTGATGGTGTGCACTGATGCATCAAAGATTGGTCTCGGGTGTATGTTAATGCAACATAGAAAGGTGGTTGCTTATGCATCATGATAGCTTAAGGAGTATGAGCATAATTACCCTACTCATGACCTTGAGTTGGAAGCGTAGTCTTTGCTTTGAAGATATAGCGACATTATCTTTTTGAAGAAAGGATAACCATATTCACCAACCACAAAGCTTGAAGTACTTCACCCAAAAGGAGTTGAATATGAGACAACGTCGGTGGTTAGATCTAGCAAAGGATTATGACTGTGATACTTAATATCACCCAGGTAAAGCAAATATGGTTGCCAATGCACTAAGTAGAAAGAGCAACCGTGAAGTGATTGATCTTGCAGCCCTCAATAAGCCTTAAATGAACTTCATCATGGAGTTGAAGTTCGAGATTGTGCCAGAAGATTCAGATGTGATTCTTACAGCCTTGTCAGCGAGACCGATATTGAGATACAAAATCATCATTTGGCAGTCGTAGGATCTAGTTTTGAAGGAGAAGATTTCTTCAGATCCACAAGAGGTACCAGATTTTTCTTTGTCTACCGATAATGCTTTGATGTATGGGGAATGTTGTGTGTCCCAGCTAATGAAGAGCTAAAGAAGGAAATTTAGGAGAGGCACATTACTCCATATACACTGTACATATCAGTAGCACCAAGATGTACAAGGATTTGAAGGAACATTATTGGTGGATCGGATTGAAGAGCGATATTGAAGATTTTGTAGCTAAGTGTGGGACTTTTCAACGTGTGAAAGCTATTAGACAACCATCTGCTGGTCATTTGCAACCACTCCCCGTGCCTAGTTGGAAGTGGAAAGACATCATGATGGACTTTGTCATAGGTTTTCCTCAGACTAACAAAGGAAATGATGTTGTGTAGGTAATTGTGGATAGGTTGACGAAGTCAACGCACTTCCTACCGATGAAGACTACCTTCACCATGGATAAGTTGGCAAGATTGTATGTGAAAAACGTAGTGAGACTACATGGTTTGCTAAGTTAGCATTGTGTCAGATAGAAATCTAACGTTTACTTTTAGATTTTGGAAAAGCTTGTAGAAAGCTCTAGGTACTCAGTTGAATTTGAGCATTGTTCATTATCCACATACCAATGGACAATCTGAGAGGACAATTCAGATTTTGGAAGATATGCTTCATGCATGTGTGGTTGATATGGGGCAAAAATTGGGATGAGCACCTAGCTTTGGTAGAGTTTCTCTAGAATACCAGTTATCAGTCCACCATTGGCATGGCACCGTTTAAGGCTTTGTATGGACAGACATGTAAGACTCTTTTATATTGGATCAAGCTAGAGAGCATAGAGTTTTGGGCCCTGAGTTGGTAGAAGCTCTAGGAGCATTTGTTGATTTGATCAGGGAGAGAATCAAGATAGGTAAGTCTAGACAGAAGTCTTATGTAGACAAGAGAATGACAGATCTTGAATTTTAAATAGGTGAGTGAGCTTTCTTAAAGGTATCATCAACGAAAGGTGTGATGAGGCTCAACATCAAGGGAAAGTATTTTTCAACTATTGTAAGACTTCCTCCTTTGAGTCCTTCTCTATTTTTAAAAGGAGCAGCTAACACTTCTTCACCTGAGAGTGTTAATCTAATTTGGTGCATTGGTGGATGAATCGGATTCTATTGTATTCATTGTTTTTGAAGACATGCGTCGGGAAAATACTTTCCCTTAAAAAAGCTTAGCACACACAGAGGAAGGTTTAATAATAAGTATCCAGGCTTGCTTGAACAGAAGAGCTTGATTATGATGCTAAATTGGTCCAAAACAAGGACCACCCAAATGGTAGTGCTTAGGCAAGTTACTCTTCTTAATGCGGGAGAAATTTAAAGACTTACCCAGAATACCATTCTAAAAGGGCAAGGAGACTGAGTTCAAAAACATACAAATGGACTTGGGGAATCAAAACATTCCATCTGAAAAAGGAGGTATAGAGGCTAGTGTAGACTTAATGCGGACTTGTCTACTTGCAAAAGAGAGTTTGCTAGTTTCCCAAGCAAAAAGCCTAGAAGCAACTTTTTTTTTTTTTGAATCCGAAGAGTATATATACAGGGGAGGGGAAATATATTACTAATATATAGGTGCTGCTGGATGGGTGCGAACCCAGGACCTCCCCGTGGGAAGTTGGGCTTTTAACCGCTCTACTAATCCACCGTTGGCAGCCTAGAAGCAACTTTGTCCATAATAAATTGCAAATCTTTCACTTGCGATCGTGAAGTTAACAAGTTAGTTGCCGAATATTTGCTAGACTGGGACATCTTGGAGATCCCCAAGAGTTTGAGTAAAGAATCAAAATCCTAAGAAGAAACATTGGAACTAAAAACAACCCACTCTTTTCAAAATTAATACTTTGAACTAGAGATTCGAGAATAAATCCAAAAGCCACATTAATAGTACAAAAATAATGTTTTGAAGTATGATAGAAAACAAAAGCATCATTCACAAGGAACAAATGAGTGATATAAAGGGAATGTTTCCCAATCTTAATGCCCCGAAACCCTCCCAACTCTCTATAAGCATGCCAGATGCGCAATAGGACTTCCATAGCACAAAGGAAAAGGCAAGGGCTCAACAGACACCCCTGCCTAATTTCCTAGAGGGTTTAAAGAGATCAAAAGGAGATTCATTAAGTTTAAGAGAAATAAAGGTGGAATTAAATAGGCTAGAAATAAGAGAAATCCTAGAAATTTGAGGATATTGATAATTAAAATCATTCTACACTATCTTAGGCCTTAGAAAGGTCTAATTTTATAGGCACAAATCCCCTTTCCCCTTCTTCGTATGATTCAATCAATAAAAGAACTCATGGTCAATAGAAATATTATCATAAATTTGCCTACCCATGATAGACGCCGTTGAAGAGAAGAAATAAATTTAGCAAGATGTGGTTTGAGGCAATTGGAAAGCAACTTAACAACAATTTTATAACTAAGATTGCATAGACTAATAGGCATAAATTGTTGAACCAAATTAGCATTACCTACCCTAGGAATTGAAGCAATTACGGTATGATTTAACCACAAAAAGAAGAAAAAATTGATTAAATAAATTTTTGTACAAAATAACATACATTAATGTCAATCAACTTCCACATTATATCAAGACTTTTGACGTATCTCGATGTCTAGCCACCAAAATTAAGCTACAATATCCTAATTGTACTGGGAACAAAATGAAATTTGAAAAAAAAAAATAACTGACTCCATTATAGATAACATGTGTAACTACTTCTTAAAGACGATGACAAAGAAATTGAACTACAACTGAAACAGTTTTCTGGAAAGAAAAAAAGTAGAGTTGAACCCACTTGTTGAACTGAAGTGTCCATTTTTACCAATTTCACGATTCTTAAAACTTGATAGTGTTGTGTGTACCTGCGTGTGAGAGAGAGAGAGAGAGAGAGGATGAACCTGTACATGAGTCGATTTGGTTATAGTTTGGTTCTCTTACATTTGAGTTCATATAAGATTCATTTCACTTAGATGGATGCAATGAGCCAATGGGCTGACACCCTAGATTAAGGCACCTAACTGAGACATATTAGTCATCTGGTAGAAATTCTACAGAAAAATAAGAGAGGGTCAATTGGTAGAAAGGGAAGTAGATTCTTTTAATATATCTCATGCAGATACAGTAGTTGATGTGTAGAAAGCTTCTTGTAATTACTGCTACAAGAAGAGTTCATATAACCAGTAAGCAATATCTCAATCTTTATGTACTTCCCAGCAGAGCCAGATTGTGGATATCAATTGGGTATGCATGTAAAGGAGATCCACCAGTACTGTAAGACTTCCTTGCGAATATAAAATTTGCAGCTTCGGTTGGATGAAAGGAATCCCAGTACAAATACTCACTCCTATTTCCACAGGGACTCTCATGAGGAAGACATGTTATTTTTCCATTGTTGCGCCCCACCCCACAGCATGCACGGGTAGAGAACCTAAATCCTGTAATCGACAACAAACCAAAATACGCATCATTCATAGAGGAATTCGAATACTAAAAGAAATCGTTAGGGTTTAAGCACAAGGTTGCTTAAAGCATTACACCCTGAGTGTCAAGATTGGAATACCCAGACCGTTGCTTATTCCAGCTAGTATTTATAGAACCAAACCAAGTTCTATTGATAATTGAACTCTCCCACAAAGGTCCATTACACATCGTAACTAATCTGATAGTCTATGTTAAAACATAAGTTGAATATAACTTGAGTACCTCAACATAAGTCGGGTATGACTCAAATACCTCAACAAAAATCACTTCTATGAATTGATTACTTTTGATCAAAACCTAGCATTTTCAAGGCAGAACTCGTCACGACAAACTTCAAGGTAGGTGGAAGATCACTGGTACAAGTCAGTACTGGCTCAAGGTTTCATCATGATTTCTTGTGGAACCGAGATATATCTCAGTCGAAAATCTCGAACTGAACCAGTAGCTACAGCCTACATGTGAGAGAAAGAAAGACCAAACTCAAGCAATAACTAAGTTTTACCATAAGATTCAGCATTCTGGAAAACATCAGTGAATATCCCATAAGCATCCACAAATGTAAACATTGCATCTGGGAGATCATTGTTGAGCTCATCCACAAGATCCTTAAGCCTGTCATTGAAAAGCTGATTTGCACTGTTGATACTCTCATCACATTCTGAACCATCGAGACTATTCCGAGTAATTTCATATGGGGTGCAACCTATAGGACCAATTCCCATCAGAGCCACCTTCCTTCCTCCATAACCGTACAAGCTCTATAATGATCAAGAAAGAATGAATGAACTTTCTCTCTTCTTAGTAAACATAACTTAAAAAGGAAATTAAACACAGAAAGGATCATAGTTAAGCTAAGTAAAGATGTTACCAACCCTGATTTGCTGAGAATACTGTTCAATAAGAACATTAGCATATTGGGCTGGTGTGTATTGCCAACTTGTCTTATAAGTTAAAGGCATGAAGTAGTTGTTAAGGTAGTCATTGCTCCCAATTCCAACGATGTACATGCACTTGTGTAGATGGTTAGTTGCTGCATCAACATCCCCAAGTATCTTCACCACTTGATCTACCGTTGATCGATGATTCTTTAACTGTCTATCCATGCTAATGCGAGCACCCTGTGGTAACAAGAAAATCAAAGAATGATATAAGCAATTACAAATCAGTTAACCATACTGGACGTGTTTCGTGTTTCTGCCACATTGTAATAGCCTTATATAGAGGTAGTAAGACGAAGAAAGTCTCAGGATTCGAGCTTTTAAAAAAGAATGTGTATTTTGAGTATATGTGTGGTTTGGGCTGGGGGAAGGAACGAAAATATTTACATATTGCTTCCCAGTCTCGATCCTTATTCCAGCAGCTCCGGATGCATAGTTGGCTCCTCTAAGTAGATCTTCACCTCTTGCAGTTGCATGGGGTGGAATAAAATCAGTAAAACCCAAGAGTTGAGCTGCATGCAGTTGGGAAGTTTTGTAAGTTTTGAACGGTTTTATGATGATCAAATCCACCAGAGAAATGTGCCTAAAACTGACTGATGTTGTTTGATCACGTTCACATGAGATATCAATCAATGATACACTTTGTAAAGAGGACTCACCAGTGATATCACCAAAAGTAAGCCCATTGCAAAACCTTCCAGTTGGTCCATCAGGAAAATCAACCCCATAAGGGTGATAGTTAGATTTAGCTAAGGAAGCAAGGGCATTGTTGTTGCCATTGTCAAGCAGTGAATCTCCAAAGATGAACAAACATGGAACTAGGGGCTGTTCCTGCAACCTGGAGACACTAATCACTGAGTTTGATGATGCTAACAGAAAAGAGATGACAAGCAGTTTCCTGAATATAGAAGAAGCCATTCAGTAACAATACAAGAACGATAGAGAAATCTAAAGCCAAGGGGAGCAATACTTTGATGGAGGGTGAAACCATTTACAGCTACCCATATAAATACATTGTAAAGCAAAGAAACTGGGATGAAGATGATGATTTTTTTCAAACTGGATAATCACCATATCTTACATTTTCAAGCAGAGAATCCGACATTTATTAAATGCCCCTTAATTACACTTCTGATTAAGAAGCAGAAGTCTTGTGTTGTTGCACTTGCCATAAACGCCATATTTCTTAGGATCTTTCTGTATCAATTTTTCATTTTTTATGTGTGTTATGTAATGAAGCCCAAGAAATTCTGTTGATTGATTTGTGCAGATCCTTTAAATCCAAGTGGTTCAACAGTCAAAAAATTGTGGGGTTTATGGTAAAAGTTGCATATATGCTTTTCTTTCTTTCGAATGATGACCCTATTACTCATGGACAAAATTGAGAATGGAAATTAATACCACGAGAAATCATGATGCACATTTCAATGATTTTGGACTTTAAACAGTGGATACGAATTTGAATTTTGGAACCAATTATAAATCTTACAGTTACTGCTATAGTAAATTCTTACATATATAGGATCCAATTATAAATCTTACAGTTACTGCTATAGTAAATTCTTACATATATAGGATCTCAAGTACAAGATTCCAATGCTTGGCTGACTTCCATAAAGATTGACTTATAGTTTTCTCCATCATCAATGAGCTTATTAAAAGAGGCATGGAGGTTGGTTGGCAACGTCCTTCTGTTCTCTTCTTTTTTTTTTTTTTTTTTTTGGGTGAAAGTGTGGTCCTTCCATTCTTGGTCTGACTGTTAAATCCAGCTCTGCTGTAAGCATAATTTTCTATAAATAAATAACCCTTAATAATAGTGTTCTCTAAAATTTCGTAAGGACCTGTTTGGTTACATGAATCCAGAGATTTCAAATCCAGAAATCTCTGGATTCATGAATCTGAGAATTATACCCACTTGGTTGTAAAAATCTCTAGATTCATGAAATCTAGAGATTCACCTTTTTACACTAAAAACGTGAATCTGTAAATTTATGGGTAAGGGGTGAAATCTAGAGATTTCAAAAAAGCTATACATTTGCACATTCACAAAAATCACGTCCATCAAATAGTTTTTTAGGATGAATCCAAAGATTTCATTCCACAACCAAACATCTAATTTTATAAATTATAACTCTATAAATTTGAAATCTCTAGATATTTAAAATCTTTAGATATTTGAAATTTCTAGACTCATGTAACCAAACAGGCCCTAACAGAATTTTGCGTTCAGTATATATTAATAACAAATAAAATGGATATTTCTTTCAATTACAAACAATATGAATTTTTTATTTGAATTCGTTCCTAATTATATTGGATTTTTTATATCTGATATTAGCAAAAAATTAACTCACAACAGGGTAATTGGATGTTGGAAGGAGGCAAGATGTGACAGAATTATCAAGCTTTTGAATGGTCAATGGTCATACAAGTTAAAAGGGAATATATTTTTTTCCAAAACAATGAAATCTGCCATAATCATTTCTAATTAAATGATTCATAAGTTGATTAAGAAATGTTTACAGCCAGGAATACAGAATACCCAGTACAAAGCATCTCCAACCCCTGGAAGCAGCACATGACAATGACATTCCCTTGTTAAACTGCTTTTCCAATTTGTTTCAAATTTACAAAGCAATCATTTTCCTTTATCTCTGAGTAGATTTTACATCTTAATTTCCCAGAATCAGATTAAAAATTTAATGAAGAATCCTCTGCTATATCAGTTCTTGAGCTCTGCAATGAGCATCTGTTACGCCCTTCACAGGAGACTCGGAAGAAAATTAATATTAAAGATCTTCAAGTTTAATCACAAAATCATTGTTCCAATCGATCTCTGACGAATCTTTTGTGGAATCAGCTCTCAAGATATTGGAGATCGGCTCTTCCAAGGCAGCCCTGTCAAAGGATTCAGCTAACTCTGATTCCCATAAACCTAGTCTGCATATCCTCTTATACAGTTGGTATCCAGCTCCTCTAAGACCTTCTAAAATCATTTCCTTCAGAACACCAGAACCAACTGTCCCAGAATCCAGCACATTGAGTAAGACCTCAGCTGAACCAGGTTTCCAGAAAACTACAATAGCACAAGTTTTGTCCACCAATCTAACCTCAAAATCTTCACAGAACACTTCATGAGATCCACATAGTATACTTTTCAATACTCCAGCAGACATCCCGCTTCTGAATCCCCACAAGAAAGCCACATCTTCAGTTCTCACTTTTCTTGAATTATCCATCCACACCATGTCTTCTCCATCAATTGGTTCTTGGAGACTGGTACAGAAGGGGTTGAAATCATTTGCATAGCTTTCCATGGCATTATCTAGATCATCATTCGTTCTTGTACCAGGACTTACTTTCATTATCAAGCAGAGTTTGGCAAACAAATGTGTTATCCTTAGAACATTATGCCCATGGTTCTTGCCTTCATATTCCTGCTTTGATGAACCTAAATGCGTTGTCATGCATAGAGAAGTCAAGACCCAACAAGAAGGTATAACCTAACAGAAACAAGAAGCTAAGGAAAAAAGGCTTGCCTTGGTGTGAAATTTCCATATCAAGGGGTGCAAAGAATTGTCTCTTCAAGTAGGACACTGCTGCAGGCAAGTTTTTTGCCTTTTTCAGAGGACCAATTTCCTTCAACAAATGGTTAATATCGAGGATGCAGGGAAAAGCAAAGCGCAAGGAGCACATGAACTCACTCATGCTCTGAGGTAAAGGAGCAAGGAATTTTGAATGAATGAATGCAAACTCTGCATGGCCAAAAAAAATGATAATAATATTAATAATAAAAAATATGTAAACTCAGCATCATTGAATTCCTGGCAAGTTTTGTAATATAGCACGAAGAAGATTGAGGCTAGAAATATAACAGATGTCGACAATTCATATAGAGACGCACCATTAAGACAGTCGTAGGCAACAATAGGTTTCTGGGAAACAGATACAGCATCAATAACCTCTCGGAAGCCACGAACTCGTCTGTTTTCCTCCTCTTCAGTATTTTCAAGCTCCCTCTATCAAACAAAACTACAATTACATGCTGAAAAGAAAAGTAAAATTACGTGATTATTTCTATAAATGATCAGAGCAAGGATTATCAAGGAATTCTTAGGCCCAACCTCAAGAAGTTTCTTGTCCTCTTCAGAGTTTGTCAGTACCACTCTTACTGCCTTGGGTCCCCCACTATTATCTGGGATAATTAGTGGTACAAGATCAGTGAACTCTCCCAACATCTGCAGCAACAAGGATGCAAATAAACTTTTGTAAGAACAGAACATGACACAAACCAACTAAAATTGTCACTTCATTAAACTGAAACCCATGAAAGCATCATTGCATCCATGCAAAGGGCCACCATAGCAAATTCATGCACCTCCAGAAGCAGCTCCACTTGACGTTCACTGCAAACATCTATACTCATGCATGGTCTTGATCCAAACATTTCACCTAAGATAAGTTTCCTCAGTGATTTGACAAGACCATCTGTAATTGACACGAAGATTAGATATGAGAGAGGAAATAAACCAGAATGCAAAAGAAATAATGTCATTGGGCCTACCATCAGTTCCCTTATTTGGAATCGGATCTTTACATGCATTTACCCAATGCCTAACCCGTGACCTAGTCCTTTCCAAGAACACTGAATCAGCGACAGATTTGGTCAAAGAAAATTTCACTGGGTGAATCCTAGAAATAGGACTCCCAATCCTATCTTTTGCACCGGATTCTTGTACCCTGGATAAGTATGATATACCTGCCCAGGAAAATATAAGACTTTAAAGTTTTACCACTCTTCAACAACAGAAAGAGACAACATAATCCTATCCAAGGCATAACATTCCACCAGTTAACAATTTCACATTATCTCCAAGTTCAATATACCAGGAAAGCCTCAGACAATTTTTACATTTCATATCCATGTGAAGATCACAAGCAAACCTTACCGAATGTGTGACCTAAAATCAACAGTTCAGCTAGATGAATTCAACCACAGCAAAATCACTGAAAAGGCAGCAGCAAGCTTTGGATATTGACAGACCAACTACAGAAATATATATATATGATCAAAACAGTAGGTTGGAAGTTAGCAATTATCAGAGGCAAGGTTCGAGAAGTCAGCTTGGACCAATATTTCACGACACCACCAAACTCTTTGGCCTTGAGAATCTTTTCAGAGAGAGAGAGAGAGAATGAGTCAGACACCCTAGGACCAGGGATGAAAACCTTCTTTGCCTCCTCTGTTTACCACCACATATGCAAACAACGACAACCAGTCAGCCTCATCCCAACCAAATGGATTGGCTACATGAATCACTGCCCTTCAATCAGCTGTTTTCGAGGTCATATTTAATATAAGGTTTAGGCTATGCATGTCTTTCCCCACCACTTTTCCTAAGATCATTTTAGATCTGCCCCGACTCTCTTAGTTCCTTCAATCTGAACTGACTGACAGCTCCACATTCAAGCATCCAAAGGCCTTAACATGGCTATCTACCTCAAGTGACTACCTTGTAGCTTATCATGTATTGGAGCTGCTCTCAATCAGCTCTGTAACAGAACTGAATATGTAAACCAAAGAACCAAAGAAGAGAACAAGTGATGCAGAATTGGCAGCAGATACAAAAGAGAGAAAAGCCCAAAGCTCAAGCCCATTAAAGCCTAAGGACATGACCCAAAACAGCCCATGGCTTGCATGGGCTAGGACTATTGGAGTGGGTTAAAATGAGCCCATGGTTTCATGGGCTTGGATCACTTTAGTGGAAGAAGAATATCAGCCCACTATTTTGAACTAAGCCCAAGTCTAGCTTTGAAAAGTCAACAAAAGGAGCTAGTAGGTGGTGTTGGTTAGTGGTGGGGTATAGTTGGTGGATATTTCCATTATTGTTTTGACTAGTGGTGTTGGGTAGTAGTTGGATGTTTCCAATGTTGTTTCGACTAGTGGTGTTGGGTAGTAGTTGGATGTTTCCATTAATGTTTGTAGTAGGTTGTTTTAGCTAGTGGTTGGATGTTACCATGAACGTTTTTGTCTCTTTAGAATGCTATACAAAGAGACTTGTGTAAATGGTGAAGAAACAACTTGTGAAATGAAATCAAATTGCTTGCTAGCATTCCTCCTCTTGGAGTGATCAAGGTAGATTGGTGTTCGATCCAATCGATCCACCTTGCGGTGAGAAGCCCGGGTGTTAAGACTCCTTGTGTTTGATCAAGGAAGGTTGGTGTTTGATCCAATCGATCCACCTTGCGGTGAGAAGCCCGGGTGTTACATGTTACTTTGTTGTCCTTATTGTTCTCTTAATTCTCTTATATTGTTCCATCCATTCTTCTTTATAGCATACTGCTATTTTGAAGACCTAGTTAGTCCTTGTTCTAAACCAATATCCTTGTTCTACCACTTCGGTTTTCAGCCTTCCATTATATCTGAATTTTTATCTATCTTAAGTCTATCAAATCTGAAGTTGATTCCCTGTGAAAGGTCCTATTTGGCTAGTATTTTGATCATTCAAATACAGTACTACATTAACAAGAGAGATGAGAGAGAAAGCAGAGCTGATAAATAACAGAACTCGATAGCTAGCAGCTACTACATCCCCCCCCCTCCCAAAAAAAAAAAAAGAAGGTTCTCTATTTATAACAAAGTAGAATTACATAGAAAGGGTTCACAGTCCTATCAGGAATTGGAAAGTAAAATACAATTAGGATATTAACTACAACTAATCCTAACTATAATAGAACACCGACGAGTATCTTGATTAGAGGGAAATGGAATATTTCCAGTTAAGAAGTGTCATACTCAGAAGCTGTATAGCTGAAATGAGGATGCTAAGATGGATTTACAGAAAAACTAAGACAGATAAAGTAAGCAAAAACCACATTAGAAACGACTTGGGAGTTCCGCTGATCAATAATAAGCTTCAAGAGTCTTCTGAGGTAATACGTTCATTTTCAATAAAGACCAAAGGACATTGTTCAAAATTTTGTGAAACTTCAGCAATGTAGCCGACCCCATTTAGTTAAAGCTTCTTGTTGTTATTGTTGTTGTATTTCTGTCTCAGCAAAATATTTTGGTAGTCTTGACCTGGTCAAGACAAAATATAAGCCCGAAATATTTTATGCAGCATTTCAACGAGATGTCAAGTGTTTCAGTTGAAACTCGAAATATGGTATTTCAGATAGACTTTAGTGTAAAATTGGGCTTTAAACACCATTTTGACAAGAATAAAGTTCTTACCCTCATTTTCTCTTCGAATCTTCACTATTTTCACTCATTCTTTGCTCAAATATTGGGGGGCTTTTACCTCATTCTTGCCAGCAAATGCAGGGTGGAACTGGATTGAGCTTGATTCCATCAACATTCTGGTGTTGCTTCACATTGAGGCATGATTTAAAAGTATCTCACGATACGATATGATACTAGCACACGTTGGATTGCAACATGTGCCCTTTAAATCATGTGCAATCCAATGTATCGATACTTCTCTCTTTTTTTCTTTTTCTTTTTTTCCCCTAAAGGGCACATGTTGGATTGAACCAAAAATGTATTGGTGATGTGAACAAGGGTTCACTACTGGCCAAAACCCCAAAGTGGCACACCTATGGCTGGCCAAACCCTTCTAGAGGGGTAGTTTGGTCCATTCCTGGATCTAATTTTCAGAACTTTTTCTTTTTTAGTTTTCAAAAGAATCTTGATTAGTTAGAAGTCTTGTTTGAGTTAAAGATGAGTTCTTGAATCTTTAGGAGTTTTTCTTTAAAGGACTCCTGTAGCTTTTTATTGCAAGAAGAGTTCCTTTCCTTTTGTTGGAGTCCTAATGTCTTAGCAGGAATCTATTTTCAAAAAGACTACATTAGTTGTTTAGTTTAAATTAACGTCTTTATTTGCGTGGCTGAGATTAATTGTAAGGGAGATCCTAGATTATAAAGGATCCCCAATTAGAGTGGAGTCTTTAGTAGGCTAGAAATAAGCCTAGTCTTTTCATTTTAAGGTTAAGTCTGACTATTTCAAAAGAATTGATTAAGGATCGTGACCTTGTTGAGGGGGCCACGGTTGAGTCAAGATTGAGAGTTCTTCTTCAAAGATCAGCACCTTCTTCAAGTTCCAGCACTCTTCTTCCCATCTCCAACAACTTCAAGAAATTACAGCAGCTTTCAAGTACAGCAAGCCCCTACCGCCTCCCATACCCTCCTATACCCATTGCACCTACCCCACCCTTCCCCCGCCTGCACAAACCCTAAACCCCTTGCCCCTTGCTGTCACACCCCTGGCAGCACCTTCCCAAGCCCCTGACAGCCCCTAAGACCTCCCCCCTCTTTACCCCGTGTGATCCTTCCTAGTTGCTCCCCCACCTCTCCCCGACCCTGCTGCCCCTTCTTTCTCTCTCTTTTCTTCATTGCAACCATCCCCTCCCATCCCCTGTTTCTGACTTGCAGAAAATCAGAAAATCGGAAAAAAAAAAAAAAAAAAAAAAAAAAAAAAAAAAAGAAGAAGAAGAAGAAGAATAAGAATGGAAAGGAAAGAAGAAAGATTGCCCAAGATCTTCACAACCCTATAACATCCTATCCCATCCCACAAGTTAAATTGTTTTCCCTCCAAAGTTTCCACCCTAATATTTCCCCATCATTCCCTAATTTTCTGTTTAACCAAATCCTACGATCCATAGACCCTTTAGTTAGCCTTTACCAAACCAGAACTACCCAAATTTTTGGAAGATATCCACATCAACCATACACTTTCCCTAAAAATCCCCAGTAATTCTAGAACCACCCATTACATCCTTATTCTTTTGCTTTCAAATTTTTCAAAAATTGTGGGCAAACCGTTAATTTTAGGGAATTCATCCAAGAAATCCTAGCCCTAAAATAGGGTTTACATCAATTAGTCAACACAATACAATACTCGATACGAGACGATATGTCTCTTAAAATACCCTATCCTTTACAATATTTCATACTTATACTAACCTAACATTGTGGCATACCATTTTTTCCTTCCTTTCTTTCTTTTTTTTTGGGGTGAAAATCCATATTCAATAGTAGTTCAATCTTAATGAAAAAAATATATGTTTAACATTGTGTGCTGATTTGCGAAGTCACGGTGTCGAAATTTTTTCCCTAAGTGTATTATTATTTTATTTTCTTGATTTAAAAAATCCATTTTCCTACGTACAAAATGTAAAAATTATATGTGAAATGCAATTTATATGTTGATGGAGTAAATGTATGCTAAACTCCAAAGGCTGACCCATGGTCTCCTGGAGTCAAAATATTTTTCCACCTCTTAATTATTTGTTTTACTCTTACAAAATGTGTATACATAAAAATTATTATAAAAAAAAAAAATTTAAAAGAAGAAGGGAAAATATAGAAAAATGCATGTTCTAGTTTTGAAAATCATAGAAAAATATGAAATGACTTTCGATATATTTTAAACTGTTGCCCATATGTTTTTGTCCTTGGTTTTGCAATGCGGAACCAATTTTGTTGTCGAAGAAAACTTTTAAAATGATTTTATATTTGAAAAAAAAAATACATTGGCAGGGGGGGAAATATTAGATAGGTAAAACATTGTTTTCTTTGTCAGACAGAAATTACTTATACAAGCATTTTATGTATGGAACAATGATAATGTCAAACCATATAAGGTGATTTGTCTCAAAGGCAAGGAAAGGGGACTTCCCATAAGTAGGGGGAGGAGAGTTTACAGGGGCAGGAGGATCAGAGCCTGAGCTAGAGGTTATCTGGGAGTGTTGCTACATGGGATGATGGTGGCATTGCATAGTAGTACGATACACCTATCAATGGGGGCCAAGAGAAGAACTGAGTGCAACTTTTGTCACCATAAATTTTTTGGAGGTGGGTCATTAGAGTCAAGCAACATCTAGTTGGCACTTCTAGAGGTGTTGCAGCATCCCACATGGTTCCTGTTGATGTAGCACAAGCAGCTAAAGAGGCCTTCATTTGGAGTAGGGGATGATGACGATGATGATGATCCCATGATTGTGCCTGATGACATAGAGACAACTGCAAAGGCTAGAGATTTGCATTGGGTGATGAGACAAAGCTTGGCATCATTGGCATAGGAGTAGGAGAGATGTGGTAGTGCAGGAGCTAGTACCAAAAATTGGACCATCTAGGTCAGGTGGTGTGTTTGGTGGTCTATTTAAGAGATCATCGAGTTAGAGAGTTCCACCTTCATCAATGCCTACATCAGAAGATCCTATTCTAGACCAGGACCTGGTGTTTAAAAAGAAAGGGGCACAGAAGTTCAAGATCAAAGGCGCTTGAAAGAACATTAAGGGGCTAGTTAAAAATTCTATTGCAAAGAAGATGCTCTTCAACACCATCAAAGCTAACACCACATAGGGCCCCTATTACTAAACAGTGATGACACTATTGCACAGGCTGGTCCAGGTTATCATGGTCCCACCCCTTATGAGATCAAGAATGTGTATCTACCAAAACAGAGAGCAGAGATTGATGGGTAGACCAATTCAACAAGAAAATCCATCATCGATATACTGCGATGAGCGAACAATTTTTTTAAGAACAATGGATGCATCTAAAGAAGTGAAAGATCACAGGTATATCTATAGGCTCTTAAAAGATGTGATAGAAAAGGTGGGGGTGAAGAATGTTGTGCATATTGTCATAGATAATTTGTAGCAACTTCAAGAAGGCTGGGGAACTAATGATGAGTAACACAGACACAGCCTTTTTTGGACACCATGTGTTGCCCAAGACATTGATCTCATGGTAAAAGATATTGGAATCAAGACTGTGCAAATTGTAGTTGAGAAGGCAAGCCAAGTCGCCAACTTTATCTACAATCAGAGCTACACCTAAACATGTTGAGAGCGAAATGTGGTGTAGACCTAGTTCTACCCTGAATCACCAGATTTATGACGAATTATATTGCTTTAAAGAATACTGAGAGCAAGAAATATGGACTAAGGTCGGTGTTCACATCTGAGGATTGGTTTCAGTGGAGAGGAAACACTCAGGGTGGTTGGTAGGCAAAAGTACCACTTCAGCATATGACTCCTGGAGATAGGGCATGAAGTGAGGTTGATGGACCTAGTGATAAAGATCCAACATATAGTGGACTCCTATATAAAGGGGCCCATTATGCCCCATCTATATGTTGCAATTGAAATAATACATGATAACTGAATGTACAGAAAAACTGCATTTCTGATACTAGTTCAACATAAATGAGTGACGTATCAAACCAAATATGAAGACTGACCATCATATATGCAGACATTAAAATCAAAATCTTCCCGAGCCATAGACGTCAAATATGATGTTTGACATGAAAAACTGTACGATGGCATGCCTATGTTCAACTCATCCCTTGGAAACAAGTGAAAGTTGTATCTGTAACAGAATTAGAAATCTCGTCAAGCATACATAAACATAAAGGAGAAAAAGAATTACAGATGAAAGTCTGGTTTGTTTTAATGTGCTAAATTAAGGTATAAAGATCAGGAAGAAACTGGAGACAATGTTTGAACTGTATATTTGAAAATGGCAGCTAGCACAGAAAGCATAAAATAATAGCAGGTTGCAACAGGAACAGTTTTGAAAGCTTGTTTTTAATTTTATTATGGACAAAAGTAGAAGGAAAACCGATAAAGTAAAAGATATAAGCAGGCAATCCTAGGACACAATTTTGACAGAATTAACCAGTTTAAGTAGAATAAGTTCCACAAATGTGATTCATGTACACAGTGAGAATATACCTCATTCTTCAGCATGTTAAGTACCAAGTCCTACTTGAGGCCCAAAAAGGAAAACATACAACATATGCCACCAGTAAACAGCTCCTCAAGACTCCTACACAAATAAATACTCTGCTGATGCTGGAAAATAATATAAAAGGCGTACTTTGGATTGGATTACATGTGTTTGGCCTTTGTTCTAGGTGATTCTTCGTAATCAGACATTTTAGTGGGTCTAGACAAAGGGTAGGAGTTGGGAGTACGAGATCTACATTAGTTTATGCTATGGTTCAACAGTCCTACCTAATGTCAAATAAATACATTTTCATTAGGCTCTTCCAGGTATAAGTATGACTATATGAATTCTAAGTCAATTTAGCGGCTATCAGAGAAATGGATTCAATGCATAGACAGTCTGACCTAGTGAAATACAGATTTTTAAATGGATGCTTGCTAAGGATTCAATACCTTACTTGGGTGGCAGACTTTTCTTAGGCGCATGATAGAAGATCTCGCTCTCGAGTGAGATCTCGCCACTTTGAAAACCAAGATTTCGACCATCTCGGCGAAATCTCTATTGAGATATACAATTTTTTGGCGTCAACTCGGTGGCCCATCTCGAAGGATTTTAGGGGTCTCAATTGGGTTGAAACTTGGTATTTAGTTTATTTAAGGCATTTTAAACACATTGGTGACCTTGGATTTGTCATAAAACAACCCTAAGTATGATTTTAAGTCTACCCATAATGTGAAACCGAAATGTTGTAGGATTAGGGAATGCACAGTTATACAACATGTAATATAGAACCTTTAAGGCATATAAATGAAAAGCAAGTGTATCAAATGCATCAAGTAACCTAAATGTTATCAAAATTCCATCCATATGAGTATCACAATCTCAATTTTCAAGAATAGAATAATAAAATTATATAACCATTAAAAGTTTTATATAAGACTAAGCAATTAATGATTAATCTTCCTTCGATGTTGTAGATGTGCTAAGAGTAGTTGCAAGTGAAAATCCAGTCAAAATCCAAAAAAAAAAAAAAAAAAAAGAGCAAAAATTGAGAGTTTCAGCGAGATCCAAGGCGAAATATGACAAGATATGGCGAGATCTTGAGTGAGATATCCCAACTCTCTGCTCTCGACCTCCATCTCGTCTCGCCTATTTGAAAAAATGAGATATCTCACGAGATCTCTCGCCTATTTGAAAAAACGAGATATCTAGCGAGATCTCCCACCATGCTTAGGTTGATCCCAAGGTACTCACAGGCAGATTACTACCTCTATTTCCTTCTTTATTCCTTCCACTCTTAGGTCTGTTAATCACTTCTTCTAAGCATGAGGTACCGCTGTTTTCCTATCTATTTGAGCCTTTGATAGAGCAATTTCGCCTACCTAACTTCTTGGATACTGCATGAAATTACTCAAGTTTGAGACTTAAGCATATGGTTATCTATTCTATTGATTCTTGGTTTACTTTGCTAGAGGTTAGGTAGCTAGCCTTCAGAACCCAGGACTACTGAATTGTTTTTCTAACTTTCACTATGACAGCGAGTCCTTTTCCACGTCCCAGATCCCTTGGATCTTTTGCAGGCAGGTTCTAATAACTGAGAAACACACTTGAATTAAATGTCAGGTTTAATTGATACTTCTCTCCGTGCTTAAAATGTTTCTCTTGTTTCACTAATATTATGTTATGTTGTAACCCAAACTCTTATACCAACTTCGACAATGGACCCGCCCACAACAACATATTTGATGGACAACCCGAATTACCCGTTTTTAAAAATCTGTCATGGAAGCGGAGGGCTTGGGCCAGAGCCCATCACTAATCCTGGATTATGGAGAGGATTCGGAGGCGTAGCCCCCGCAATATGGTACGACCCAACCCAATGGATCAACCCATTTACTATATATACACATATACATCGTAGGTTCGCCTATGAGATCATTGAGAGATTTGGTTTCGCTTTAGGGTTTTTTTGTGAGAGTTCTTGTAACGCCGTTATGGCAATAGGTTGTGAGATCGTCATTCTATTCTTTTTTTACATAGTGGAAACCGAAAAGTACTTTTTCTTCACCCGTGAATGTAACACACTGTATTGGTGTGTGAACCACATTAAATCCCTATGAATTTTCGTTTTTGTTCTATTTTCAATTCATGATTTCTTGTGTTTGGTTTAACATATTATTTGCTATCTAAAATTGGCCCTATAGCAAAAGTGTCCCAAGGTACTTTTTACTAGCTTGGATTAGATATCCATCTATGCCTCCCACACAAGGTCCTCTAAACTATTATCTGCTTTTGTGATAAAACGGAGATAGAGAAAATTTGTGCCCAAAACCATGTAGATTAGATTAAGGTAACGCAATGTGATCAAAAGAATAAAGTTCAATTCTTTCCTTCCAATCCCCCCATCCCCAAAAAAAAATTTCTTTTTCCTTGTCGAACCTGCTGTTAATCCCATTCTTCTTGAAATATGCTGCCTCCAGTTGTTAAGATCATACAAGGTTCTAAAGCCTCCAAGCCTCCGAGGAGCAGTTCTGCTTGAAATAGCCCCAAATGGTGCCTCTAAATTTCACCTATAAATAATCCAGCAACCTTTAAGCAATTTCCGTGCTTTGTACAATCAACGAACAAAGCACTGGTATATACCCAAAACACAAAAAACAATGACTACCTACAGTTCATTTACATTAGAAAATTTAACTTAACTAAGGCAGCATTTGTTTGTTGGAATAAAGGTGGGGTGGGAAAAAAGGGGTGGGAAAATTCTTGAAAAGAGTAGATTTTTTATTTTTCCCTTAAATCCCAAAATGGTAGATTGTTTGGTTGCTTTGAATGGGAAAGTGAGAGAAAGGAAATTTGTCTGGTGATGTGGCAGAGCAACTTTCTCACCGTAAGCCATTTTAAAACCATTTTAAAACCCCACATATTTGGTGGGACTTTGTGGGAAAGTTGAGAAAAGTAAAAAGTGGGACCCACCACTATTACTTTTTCACAAAATCAATTCCTTTCCTTCCTTTCTCCTTCGTCCCACCACAGCCCACATATTTTTTTTCCACCCTTTTTTCCCACCCCACCTTTGCAAACAAACGCAGCCTAAACAAATAGAAAAGAACAAAAAAAACCCTAGTTTCTCCTTTCCCATCATCTGACCACAGAAAGGTTAAACGCATCAATACCTGGGAACAAACCGAAAATTTCCATTCTTTATACATAATGAAAATTTTAAGCAAGTGGAAGAGTGGAACTATTTTTCGCAATGTTGAGTTTTGCATATACACTAAGCGAATCTGTGACACAGAGAGACAAATACAACAAATGAGAGAGGGAAAGAAAAAGAGACTCACGGGTAGGCGATGACCTTGGATTCCTTTATGGTAAAAGGGCAAACGGCAAACTGAAAAAGCTGAAATTTCTCAGCAGCATCTTTGACTTTACAGTAAGCAGTCTCAGGAGTGTCGAATGGCAACACTCGACGCCAAGGAGCAGAGAAGGCCCCGCTCTTCTGCGACGAAATAGCAATGAAATCTGAATCTTGAATGTGCTTCTTGATCTCGTCTAAAGCCTCTGAGAAGTTGGACTTTGCTACCTGCTTCACCTTCCATTGCTGCTGATTTGAGCTCTTGTTGGTGTTGCTACTGCCTCTGCTACAGAGGAAACGTCTCTGCAGAAAGCGAGACATTTGTCTCTCGGGTCATTCGTTAGCGCTTATATTTAACTTTCGCAGTTGAGCACTTGGGCCTCGTAAATCCAATGGCTCTGGCCCGGTTCATCACGGTTTTGGAAGGCCTTGGGCCTTGATCGGGTCCCTCTTCTTGCTTTGAGGTGAAAATTTTTTGGCTGTGTTTGTTTGCTGGAATAAAGGTGGGGTGGAAATAAGAGGTGGGAAAATTTTGAAAAAAATGTGTAGTTCTTACTTTTCCCTTAAATTCTAAAATGGTAGATTGTTTGGTTGCTTGGGGTGGGAAAGTGAGAAACAAGTTTTCTTGTCTGGTGATGTGGCAACCCAACTTTCTCACCCCAAGCCATTTTAAAACCCCACATATTTAGTGGGATTTTGTGAAAAAGTTGGAAAAAGAAATAAGACCTACTACTATTATTTTTCTACAAAACTATTTTCTTTCCTTTCCTTTCCTTCTCTTCACCCCACTACACATGGGACCTAGATGTTTTTTTTTCCACCTCACCTTTGCATTTTTTTTCCACCCCACCTTTCCAAACAAACGCAGCCTTAACGTGGTTTTGTTTCCTTTCTTCTTTAATCAAAAGAAGACTTGGATTTTTTTTTTTTTTTTTTTCTGAGTAACAACTTTGCCTGGTTGCAAAGGTAAGTAGCGGGAAGGAAAGTGACATTTAGGACGAAAAAAAAAAAACCCTTCTTGTAATCATCATCCCTAGAAGTACAATATTTTATAATATATTGAATAATAATATAATTTACATGTACTCTTTATTTACCATTTAAAATTAACAATAAATAAATGCAAAGTAAAGTAAAATTTGACGATCAAATATAAATGATTTGGAATTAATCATGTAATTATGTAGAGTATTATATACAAAACTATGAAAAGAAAGCCTTTCTTGTGGATATTACATTTGATATTCAAATCAGAATTCCAAGTCATGATTCTTGACCTAGATCAAAGGGAAAACAAAATGAGGAAAATAATTTTCTCACAAAAGCTGACTGGAGGCTCTCAAAATCCTACAAGAACATTCGGTATATAGAGTATTAAATACTTCTCTCCATTTGAAGTATGGTATGGCTATAAACCTTCATTCAAAAATCTGAAGAGTTTTTAGTTGCTTGTGCTTTTCACTTGTTCCATAGGTAAGTGTGATCAATTTGACAAAATATAACAAGCTGTCATCTTTGTGGGCTATGGTTCATTCTCTAGGCCTACAAAGTCTATCAAACTCAAGTGAGAAAATTGATTATTAGTCGAAATGTTTCTTTCAAAGAAGAGGAGAAGTGGGATTGGAATCAAAAAACATTCAGCAAGCAGAAATAAACTCCTTCCCAAACATTAGGACAGTAGCAAGAAGAGTTAGAAGATGAACCACCAATTCGTGGAACAGGATGCTATCTGATATTTATCAAAGATGTAATGTTGCATTTGTGTGAACATACTGAAATTGAAGAAGAAGAAGCTATTAAGGATCCAAAGTGGAAGAAGGTAATGGAGGAAGAGAAATCAATGATCAAGAAAAACAAGACTTGGGAGCTGGTTGATAAACTAAAAGACAGAAAAATTATTGGAGTAAAGTGGGTGCTCGAAACAAAGGTAAATGTAGACAGTTCTATCAACAAGCGTAAGGCTCGATTGGTAGTTAAAGGATATGCTCAATTTTTTGTGTTGATTATTCAAAAACATTTGTGTGGTAGAGTTGGACACCATTAGACTTTCACTTTTAATTGCAAATCAAAAGGGTTGGGAAGTTTTTCAACTTAATGTAAAATCTGCATTTCTGAATGGTGTTTTTAGCAATAGGAGATTTATGTTAGCTTGAAAGATTTGGGGAGAAAGGTGAAGAGGAGAAGGTTTGCTTCCTTAAAAAGGCTCTATACGGCTTGAAACAAACACCTAGAGCTTGATACAGTAAGATAGATGAGTATTTGTTAAGTCTAGGTGATGCGTCATAGTTATAATCTTGGTTCCGACTAAGCCCCCTCAATCTGCCAGACGATGAGTCTTGCAAGAAAGGTTATACGCGGCCGCCTCGAATGCCAGGTAGCCGCCTCCAATGGCTAAATCAGATAGTGAACAGATTAAGATTTCGTGCAAGAACTACACAAGGCTATGTTCATAATGTATTGGATGCTTACAAATGGGCAAATCCTTGCTTTTATACTATATGTATTACCTTTTTTGGATTTGGTAAGTTTACCCGACGAGGGTTGTTGTTTCTCCTGAGATTGTGCCTCCTTGTCGTTGGTCCCACTCAATCATCCTTTGAGTTGACCTTCCATCTTAAGTAGTGTTGTAGCCATATAAGTCTAGCATACGTAACGTCCTGTCTTAGCCGGTCGGTAACTGTCCCGACTAAGTGTCAGGTTCAGCCCCAACCCAGGCTTAAACCAGTTAGGTACAAACCTCCCGTATCACTAGGATTCAAAAAAAGCATTTCTAAGGCCACCCTTTATGTAAAACAAAAAAATTACATTGGCTATGTTTTTCTTTACGTTGATGATATTTTAAGTATACGTTGATGATATTTGAACTACAAGTGAAAATGTTGAGCTTGTTGTAGAATTCAAAAGGGAAATGATGTAGTTTTTAAGATGACAGATCTTGGATTAATCACATACTTATCGTGTATGAAAATTAAGCAGCTGGAAAATAAATTTCATTTGCCAAAAGAAGTATGCGAAGGAAATTCCTAAAAAGTTTCAAATGGAAGAATGCAAGACAATGACCGTTCCAATGAATCAAAAGAAGAGTTTGCAAAAAGAAGATGGAGTTTATTGTGTTGATGAAGGATGTTTTCATAGTTTATGTTGGAATTTATTAATTTGATTAATAAATTAAATGCCCAAGGGCAATATTGGAAACTCACTATTAGGGCGGTTACAAAATAGGTTATATATTTTAGTAACCACCGCATTAGTGAGTAAGTAACGGAGTAATTCATTCGCACGAGCGAATCTCTGAGAAACGGCGGCTCCATCTCTCTCTCCCTCTCTCTTAGAATCGCAGGCTTAGATTTTCTTCTTTGCTAGTATTTGATCTTCATTCCATTAATCCACGGCATTTGGGTTGTGGATATTATTCCCTTTCCCTGTGATTGAGGAATCTCGCCGGTAAACCTTTGGTGGTGGAACGAGAACGTGGATCTAAACTTCCGCTGTGAATACTTCAAGTAAGGGAAAGCGAATTTAGGTAAGGAATTTTTTCCCCATCAATTAATTGAATTGAATTACTTTTGACGTATTACCTACATTGGCATCAGAGCCATTGGTTCCCACGGTTCTTTGTTCCTCCCCATTGTTTAATTTTATTGTATGGATCCAATGGGAGGATCAAGGGTTTAATACGAAACCCATGGGAGAATTGATAGGGTTTTTGGAAACCTTTATTTTTTATTCGGATCCGAGTGGGAGGATCCCTGTGAATTTTCCTAATGAAGATTTGCATGAATTGATAATCCATGATGATAATTTTTGTTAATAATTATTGTTGGATTTTTTTCATGTGTTTTTGGATGAATTTTTGTAAAGAAAAAAAAAAACGTGATTTTCCGTTTTTTTTGAAAAAAATTCCGTTCAAAGAAGAAAAAAAAAATTCGTTAAATGGGGAATTGACGTCTGTGTACCAGACGGCTGCTGAGAAGGTGAGCCATCTCAGAATCCGTTTGGTCACAGAAGCCGGACGGATCTCTGAGAAGGTGAGCCATCTCGGAATCCGTTTGGTCACGAGAGCCGACGGACTCTCGAGACGGTGCGCCATCTCAGAATCCGTTTGGTCACAGAAGCCAGACGGACTCTCAGACGGTGCGCCGTCTCAGAATCCGTCTGGTCACAGAATGCCAGAAGGACTGTCCGTCTGGTGAGACGGCAGTCCGTCTGGGCTGATGGATTCCAGATGGAGAGCCGTCTTAGAATCTGTATCAGACGGATTGTCAGACGGTGATCCGTCTCAGAATCCGTCTGAATTTTTTGTCCAATTTTGAATGTGTTTCTATTTATTGGACATCTATGGCTCACAATCTATGTGATGTTTGAGCATTAAGGGCCTAATGGGGCCTAGTGGGAGCTAATGAGGTAGAAGTGTTCTGTGTGAACCACCTCATAGCTTTAACATGATTGCATGTTTTATTTTGATAAAACTATTTTTTTTATTTATGGGTCTATCAATCATGTTTCTTGCACAGAATGAAGTTAGTGTATAAGTCTATGTGGGTTTGCATGAGAATTTGATTGAATGTTTTTTTAGCATCTCTTTTGGTTTAAGTGCTTATCCCATAGGTTGACTATGCTAGTGTGATTTTTGTTGCATGAGTTGTATTTTATGCTAGATTTATTGAACTCATTCTTGTATGTAATATCTCTAGAAAAATGGCTGCTACCAAGAGCATTGTTGCTGACCTCACTAAAGGAGATAAGCTGAATGAGAGGAATTATGACCTTTGGCACCGAAAGGTGCAATATCTCTGGAAGAGCGGGGATATGCTAGAGACCATAAACCAGACCATGAACCCACCTGAGGAAGGTACCACTGCACAGCATCGCAGGGACCTTAATATATACAATGCTTGGAAGAGGAAAGACCGGGTAGCCAGGATTACAATCCTGAGCTCCATGAGGGATGACCTGATGCTTCGTTATGAGAAGCATAGGACTGCAAAGTCTTTGTGGGAGGCTGTGAAGTTCCAGTATGGAGGGACTTCCACCACAAGAGGCCGCCAGCTCGGACTCACTTTTGACGGTTATAAGATGCGCCAGGGTCACACCATGAGGCGGCATATAACCATCATGTCAAACATGATTAATGAGTTGAGCGCATGTGGGCGCCAGAAGACTGATGAGGAGCAAGTCTCCGCAGTCATCAGGTCATTGCCAAAGACTTGGGAGCATATGAAGATCTTCTTGACTCATGCTGATGAGGTCAAGACTTTCGATCAAGCTGCCAAGCACCTTGAGCTTGATGAGGATCGGATGTTGGCCGATACCCCTCAAACTGATGTATTTGCTGCTGAAGCTAGCACTAGTAAGGGTGTAGGCTTCAAGCGCAAGAGAGAGAAAGCTCAACCTCAGCGGTCCAAGCAAAGTAACCAGGGTGGGAACAAAAACAAGAGTGGGCCCAAGCGTTCAAGGGGGACTAGTGCTGGCAAGAAGAAATCAGCTTTGATTTGCTTCAAGTGCCGAAAGCCTGGTCATTTTGCTCGTGATTGCACTGAGCAAGAGGTATGTACTGTGTGTTATACCTCATCTTGTTATGTAACAAGTTCTACTATGCTTGCTGAACTAAATCCTTTGTGGATTGTTGATTCAGGTGCGACAGAACACATAACAAGGGAACGCTCGAGCTTCGTGGAATACCGTCGTATTCCAAGAGGAAGCAAAAGGATAACGATGGGGAACAGCTCAAGCGTGGAGGTTCATGGCATAGGCACATGCAAATTAGTTTTGCGAGGTGGCCGGACGCTGTTACTCCATGATGTCTTGTATGCTCCGGACATTCGGCGAAATCTTGTTTACGTTATTTATCTTTTAAGACATGGTTTTAGAATTGTATTTGAAAACAATTCTTTGGTTTTGTATCTCTGGGTGATACAGTTTATGGTTATGGTTTTCTTGATAATGGTTTCATTGTATTGGATACAATTGATTATTCATTTAATTCTAGTAATGCTTTTGTTTGCCAAAATACTGTGTGTATTGATTCTAATTTGTGGCATGCTAGACTAGGACATATTGGCTTAGATAGGATGAACAGGTTGGCAAGAGAAGGTCTCTTAGGCCAAGGTTCACTATCTGATTTGCCAACCTGTGAGTCATGTCTAGCAGGAAAAGCAACTAGAAAACCATTTAAAAAGGCTTTGAGAGCCTCTCTTCCTTTAGAACTTATCCATTCAGATGTGTGTGGACCCATGAATGTGCATACTAGAAAAGGACAGTCATATTTCATCACATTCATAGATGACTATACAAGGTATGGTCACATTTATCTAATTTCTCATAAGTCAGAAGCTCTGGAATGTTTTAAGAAATTCATGAGCTTGGTTGAGAATCAGTTAGATAAAAGGATTAAAACTCTTAGAACGGATAGAGGTAGAGAGTATCTCTCCGATATGTTCAAAGGGTTATGTGATGAAAAGGGGATATCTAGACAACTTACTATTCCGGGGGACTCCACAACAGAAATGGGGATGCTTGAGAGGAGGAATAGAACCTTGCTAGACATGGTGAGATCCATGATGGCGCGAGCAAATCTACCCATCTCTTATTGGGGAGATGCTTTGCTTGATCTGCGGCCTATATCCTCAAGAGAGTTCCAACCAAATCGGTTCCTTCCACACCATATGAGTTGTGGACCGGAAGGAAGCCAGATTTGAGTTACTTGCGCGCATGGGGATGTGCAGCATATGTTCACTCTACTTCTCACCAATATGGAAAGCTTGGACCCAGAGGAAGAAAGTGTATCTTTGTGAGATATTCTGAACCCTCAAAGGGCCATGTCTTCATTGGACTAGATGAGAGTGAGAGGAGAACGGAACTTGAGTCTAGGGTTGCAACATTCTTGGAGAATGATTTTCCATCTCTTTCAGGAGTTAACAAAGAATCATTGGAATTCTTTGAGATACAAGATAGTGGTCTTGTCACTCCAGGGAATCGGATTCGGAATAATGAACTCGGGGTTCATCCGGAAGATCCTAGTGGGAGTGGGAGTGCAGATGTGATAGCTACCTTAGACGGTGAGCAATCCGACATGCACTTGCGCCGTAGTAGGCGCGGGCTAGTTCCTCGTCGACGTTTCGACATAGAGGATGAAGCCTACATGGTAACTCTGAAGAGATCGACCGTGAGATGATTTCAGTCGATGAGCATGAACCAAAGAGCGTGCGGGAAGCTCTTGCGGGGTCAAGCTCAAAGGAATGGTTAAAAGCAATAAAGGAAGAGTTGGAGTCGATGAAAGTTAATCATGTCTGGGACTTGGTTGACTTGCCGCCAAGCCGAAAGGCGATTGGGAACAAGTGGGTTCTCAAGATCAAAAGAAAGGCGGATGGATCTATTGAGAGATTCAAGGCTCGTTTAGTGGCTAAGGGCTACACCCAACGAGAGGGCGTTGATTATGAGGAAACTTTTTCCCCTGTGGTTAGGTTTGCCTCAATTCGCCTCATACTAGCCATTGTTGCTCGGTTGGACTTGGAGCTTTATCGGATGGATGTAAAAACTGCTTTTCTCAATGGAGAACTTGAGGAAGAGATCTATATGGATCAACCTCAAGGCTTTGAAGCACATGGACTTGAGCGCAAAGTGTGCAAGCTTAAGAAGTCCATATATGGCTTAAAGCAAGCATCTAGACAGTGGAATGTGTGCTTCCACCAAGCTATGATGGAAAATGGTTTTTCCATGCTTGAGGAAGACCACCGTGTTTACACCAAGAGATCCGATAATAATTATTCATTCCGACACCGTACGTAGATGACATACTTATGGCTAGCAATAGCAAGGAGCTATTGGAAACCATTCGAAATGGTTGTCCTCCGTATTTGATATGAAGGACATGGGTGAAGCAAGCTATGTGCTTGGTGTCAAGATTGTCGAAAATAGGCAAAAGAGATTACTTGGGTTTATCTCAAGAGACCTATATTGACAATGTCTTGACGAGATACCAAATGCACAACTGCAAACCAATTGATACTCCAGTGGAGAAGGGTTTGCATTTGAGCCTTGATATGGGTCCTAAGACTCCAGAGGAGAAAACCAAGATGGAAAGAGTTCCATATTCCAGTGCAGTGGGTAGCCTTATGTACGCTATGATGTGTACTAGGCCGGATATTTGTTATGCAGTGGGTTTGGTTAGTCGATACCAATCAAACCCAGGCATAGAGCACTGGAAAGCAGTCAAGAGGATATTGAGATATCTCAGAGGAACGAGTAACTACATGTTGTGTTACCAAGGATCGGATTTGCGGTTAGTTGGCTATAGTGATGCCGACTGGGCTGGAGACATCAATGAGCGCAAATCAACCTCTGATATGCTTTCTTGCTGAATGGCGGGGCCATTTCGTGGTGTAGCAAGAAGCGAGGCTTGTATATCCCTCTCGACCATGGAAGCAGAGTATGTGGAATGCTCCGCTGCGATTCAAGAGGCTGTTTGGTTGAGGAGATTCCTTCGACATACTGGGATTGTGATGACATCCAAAGAGGCTGCCCTTGTCTACTGTGATAGTACGGCAGCTCTTAGCTATGTCAAGGACCCCAAGTATCATGGGAAGACCAAACATATACAATTGAGATATCACTTTGTTAGAGACATTACATCAAGAAAGAAAGTTGTACTTAAGCACATATCTACTAGTTTGATGGTAGCTGACCCTCTTACCAAACCTATAGCCAAGGATGTTTTTATTTCTCATGTAAAATCCTTGGGCTTGCGTAGATTGTGACTTATTTTTGTACTGAGACTTTCTTATTAATGAGTAATATGAGTTCATTCCAGAATTTTTTATTCACTTTCTGTGTGATTGTGTTTTGCTAGCATAAAACAAGATATGTCAATAGGCAAGAGAATGGCTCACTCACACGAGCATTCGCCTCTGGCGCCTTGGAGGCGAGCAGAGATGAGACGGATTGTGAATGACTTTGTGTAGGTCAATTCATAATCATGATGTCGCCTTGATTTGGAATCAAGATGAGTTTCTCTATTGTGAAGAGAATCGACATGAATGTTCCCACTATTCATGTTGCCTATAGGAGCAAGGTGCGAGTACTTTATGTGGCGCTAGGGTGGCGACAATAAAGAAACTCGGGTTAGGCGCAAGAGGTTGCGACTAGACTAAGACCTGTATCGTGTTGAGATGGACATACGTTCTATTGTATATAGAATGCTCCACCATAGCACATATATCATACTATGTGTGTTTAGCGATCATTGGAAATGAGAGGATGGATCCCTGCTCCTCTCATTGTGTGAGTCCTGGACCTTATGGTCCATTAGTGTTCTTAGTGACTTTCGACGACATCATGAAACGAAGGGTTGATGTGGCTACTTTGGGGTGTTACCTATGGTCATGATAGATTCGACCTAAAGGGGCACTACCGGGAAAGGAGTCAATCCTAAGTGTAGTGATGGTCTGGGGCGAAAGGAAAGGTTTGATTCAACTGCACCCTAAAAAGTGTTTGTTGGCGCCAACTGTATGTGTTACGGTAGTGAACATTTTAAGGACAAGAAGGTGATCTCTCAGAGGGATCGAGATACCTTTAGTCTGGTGAGTTTGAATAAACCTAGGACACTGTGTTATACTAATGCTAATTTGATTTGTTTCTATGAGTGATGTGCCATTCTGGCCTTCTGGGAAGGTTTCTAGTTTGGGGCTCACGCGTGCAGGTATATCACCGGTCGCACAACCCATTTTGCCAGTATGACTTGTGGATATTAGTGTCTGGGACACAGGTGGTCTATGTATCTGGGATACATAGTGAAGAGATCAATATATATGTATATCTGGGATATGCATGTGTGTCTGGGACACAAGAGGTCTATGTATCTGGGATACATAGCAGAGAGATTGAATGTGTATATCTGGGATATACAAGTGTGTCTGGGACACATTGAAAGATTAACACTTGCCCTTGTGCAAGTGGGAGCTGTTGGAATTTATTAATTTGATTAATAAATTAAATGCCCAAAGGCAATATTGGAAACTCACTATTAGGGCGGTTACAAAATAGGGTTATATATTTTGGTAACCACCGCATTAGTGAGTAAGTAACTGAGTGATTCATTCGCACGAGCGAATCTCTGAGAAACGGCGGCTCAATCTCTCTCTCCCTCTCTCTTAGAAACGCAGGCTTAGAAATTCTTTTTTGCTAGTATTTGATCTTCATTCCATTAATCCACGGCATTTGGGTTGTGGATATTATTCCCTTTCCCTGTGATTGAGGAATCTCGCCGGTAAACCTTTGGTGGTGGAACGAGAACGTGGATCTAAACTTCCGCTGTGAATAATTCAAGTAAGGGAAAGCGAATTCAGGTAAGGAATTTTTTCCCCATCAATTAATTGAATTGAATTACTTTTGATGTATTACCTACACCTATGAACATACTCCATTTGAATTACATGTGCCTTAGTTTCAAAAAAAACAACAAGTCCTACCTATGGCTCTTGGAGAAGCTTTTAAGAACTTGAAAGGCACGAGAGCTCTCCATCTGTGAAATCCCTCACAAACCCTAATCCGGAATTCTATGTTGTAGGTCCGAAGACCCGAAGTCAAGGTAGAAGACAGATGTGGACCCTCTTAATTGAACCCATTGGCTCTGACCTAGAACCAATGGAGGTTGATAACGAAGATACCATTATGGAAACCCTAAATGACTTTGAGAGAAGATGTAGCTTGAATGATAATGGACTTAGGAAATGGACCTTGAGTACAATGTTGACACCTTTGGAAGGTTCTATGCAATCAAGTAAGACCCTTTCTTAAGTTGGAAGAGAACCCAAGTAGTGTATATGGCTTCTGAAGACCAATATTCAACAATTTGACCTAAGGCACTGCCTTGGTCAATTGCTTTGGTCACCCCAAGCAACTAAGAAAAGCGACCAAAGCTGACTAGGGACAGAATTGTCTCTTTTAGGAAAAATTAGGTTTTCGAAGCCCAATATATTTAAACTTCAATCTAATTCATACCACTTTGCTTCTTAGCTATTGGAGAACGTGAGCAGAACCCTAGAGCTTCATCCTCAATCCCATGGTTGATCCCAAGCATCCGTGAGAGATTCCTCCATTGAATCTTCTTCTACAAGGTTAGTATTCACATCTATACTCTATTGATCTAGTCTCTCTACTGTTTCAACTCTTTGTTTTGATTGTCAGGAAGGTTTTACACTGTTGTAATGACCTAATCTCTGATTCTTATAGTCTTAGAATGAATTGCTTTGGTCGCCCCAAGTGACCATTGGGGCGACCAAAGCTGGCTAGGGACATAATTGTCTCTTTTGGGAGAAATTAGATTTTTGGAGCCCAATATATTCAAACTTCGATCTAATTCATACCACTTTGCTTCTTAGCTATTGGAGAATGTGAGAAGAACCCTAGAACTTCGTCCTCTAGCCCATGGTTGATCCCAAGCATCCATGAGAGATTCCTCCATTGAATCTTCTTCTACAAGGTTAGTATTCGCATCTATACTCTATTAATCTAGTCTCTCCACCGTTTCAACTCTTTGTTTTGATTGTCAGGAAGATCTTACACTATTATAATGACCTAATCTCTGATCCTCATAGTCTTAGAGTGAATTCCCATTCACTCAGGTCTTACACTACTATAATGACCTAATCTCTGATTGTCACTCCACCCAGCCGGTACCCTATCTAGCATACCCGAGTGTGTGTGATCCATAGCCTCGAAGATCAGCATCGAGGAAATCAACCTCCTACATTCACAATAATATAATAAAAAACAAGACTAAATCAATGTTATACTAACTGAAAGATCAAGATACATGTATAATTAGAGTGCGGAAAAATGATACCGATATAATAAATCAAAGTAGAGTGTAACGGAAAAATCACTCTACAGTATAGTGAAATCTAGCTCAAAACTAAAAAGGAAAGATTACAACCGATTCCCAAAATAAAAGGAATCGAAAAGAAGTAATAAAAACTAAACTAGTGTCTCTTCAAGCCTATAAAGAACACTTCTAAAAGTATAAGTCTCAGTATCTAGATAATGCGTAACTATCACATGGGTGCGACTAATCCTGATACGATACTCTTTCACTGTCGTGGTCACCGTAGCCAGCACCTTGGGTATAGTATGAGTCATCCGGAGCAAACTCATATGCAGCTCTGTCATAGTCGTCAACACCTGCAGATAGATCTAACAAAGATGTTTGCAAAAAGGAGTGAGTTCAAAAGAACTCAGCAAGGCAGTTTATTCCATAATAACACAATAAGACATGATGCAAATCATAAAAGATGCATGGTGATATGAAATAGACACGCATGTATGATTCTAACTCTATGTATGCTGGTCTCTATCGGCAGACATGCTTTAAATCATAGCACCATACTCCTCTGGGTAAGTCTCAAATCACTCTCCCTCAACCATCTCGGTATCTTGGGTTCTCCGGTGGTAATTGGGTTCTGCATCCCTATTGGACATTCCATGGCTAGGGTTAGGTCACCGCTCTCTCACATCACCATTGGTCTGAGTATTGGCGCATGTCAAGATTAAGTCTAGCCCAATGCAAGTCTTCTACTTAGTTATATCAAGTCAGAGTTAGATACTTCCATTCCTCGTCTCTCGTGATCCTTTTCAGTATCCTTCTCACTAGAGTTAGCATATCCTATGGCTACAACCAACTCGAACTACGGACTTTTCAACCCTATTGGTCATCCACAAATAGTAAATAGGAAGCTCTCATGTCCTCTCACGGGTTGGTTACCGATCTTGAACGCCGAGCCCAAGTCTACTACTGCAACCCTTCCAATGAATGGCCCCCACAATGTGATTCATGTCCTCTCACAAGTTGGTTACCGGTCTTGAGCACCCACAAACCCCCATTGCTGCCATGGGTTACAAGGTCTCAATACCCTTCTGAATCAAGTCTGATATAATGGGGACATCCTAGCCAAACACTGCTAGACAAGCCCTAGGTATGTCAATCAATAATCCGCGAAAGAGTCAAGGGGCACCATAGGAAATGTCCCATACCACTTCCACTAATGTCCAAAGACAGAAACGTCAAAAGGACATTCCCCATTCCCAAATTATACTTAAGCAATCACATACCCAAAATCAGTCATTCACATACACAACTAATATCTTAATACCTAGAAAGATAATCATTCATACATGATCAATTAAATGAAAGAATTACATGAATAAGACCTAACTTACATCACTTACAGCAGTAATAGAAGTAATACAAATTATAAGAACAACAGTAAACTCATGCAAATCAGAATTAGAAACTATAGATCATGCAATCTAGGTTATTATACAATCAACCTTACCTTAAATAACTTCGAAGACATTCCGGAGATCAAAGAGGATAGGTCCAAGGTTAGCAAACAAACCCTAAACAAGCATAATTCAATCATTATGAACAAACCCTAGAAGATTAGAAGTCAAACAGATCAAAACAGACAAAGAAATCCATTATCATCAGCTTGGGCTGATTGGCGAATCAATTGGTCCAGTCGACCCAATGAACAGTATGAAGTAGAATTTTGAATTTTGATCCGAAACTCATATTCCCGGATTCAAAACACTCCAAAAATTCAAAGGAACCTTAGGAATAGTAATCTAAGATTAACTAGCATAGATTAGACATCAACAATGATCAAAATAGTAGGTTTCTACATTGATCAAAAACAAGGTTTTCATAGAAAACAGTCCGTGGATTCAATGGAGAGGCTAGAGAGAATGAGGATTCACTCTAGAAGAATAACAACAATAGATCATAAATGAACTAACATGAGAACAGATCTATCATGCTTTAGAAATCAACATAATGGAATGATCATACATTTATGAAGATATCACATGATCTCTTCTTAAAATCAATTATGTAGATCATAGGAGTGTTGGAGTGAATGGAGATTCACTCACAACTACAAAGATTGAAGAAGAGGTGTTTGCAAGGATGCAATACCATCTTCATAATCACAACAATAAGAGTAATTCATTATAAGATTAAGAGATTACAATACCTGAATGAAGAACAATCGATGAAGAACTTGAGAAATTGCAAGAGATCTTCAACAACACCAAAGAGAGGGCTTGAGAGAGGTTCTCCACGTTCTCTAGAGGTTTTAAAAACAAAAGTGGCTGAAAACCACGAAGTCCTATTAAATAGAGCATCAAAACCCTAATCAGAAGATCTTACACAAATCTTGTCAGCAGTGGGTCGATTGGCCCAGTCGACCCACTCAGTCAACCTAGGCTGACAACAAGCCTAAGTCAAGGAATTGAAATACCAAACCTCAATATTTTTACATGGGCTTCTCCCAACTCAACAAGCAACTCACCTAGCATGGAGGGATGCCTTCAAACCATGTCCAACTAGGCTTTAGGTCCATCAACCAAGCTCTTCTTCATCAAGGTGCAGTTTCTTCTCCAACTCTAACAAGGTTTCCTAGTATGGAACTCCATCATCGATTTCCATGGGTTCTAGGTCAAACACCATGTTCTCCATTGAGATGGCCCATAGTTGTCTTCTACCTTCACTTTGGGTCTTCGGACCAACAAACAACAGGGTTTTCGGGTTAGGGTTAGGGCTGAATTTCACACTGATCCTCATAGTCTTAGAGTGACACGGAAAACATGGTATGATTTAGGAGTTTAACCTAGGATGATGACCATGATCTATTCTTACTTGAGTGGTTTGATTTCTAATCTATGTTAGATATGTTCCTAGGTTTTTTCTAAGCATAATCTATTGTTTTCTTATCTCTAGAATGAATGAATCCGCGGATCAAGCCTATTATGTGATTTATTATATTTCTATTCCAATGACCTTGTTTGATGTTTAGATCTTCATAGATAGTCTTAGTACATTATTTAGAATTTTCCTGTTAATTTCAGAGTATTCCGATGTTGGACAAAGAATTTCCGACCAATTTTGGAAGTTACTGTCCGTACACAGAAAGCTTTGGTCGCCCCAGGCAACCGAAGGCCAAGCGACCAAAGGAGTGCCTGACAACAACTTTCCCCGGGCCGTTTTGTATTTGTTTCATCTCCGATCATTAGGGTTTGATCCTTATACTTTATGCTTGTTTGTTTAGGGTTGTTTGGTGATTTTAGACTTACCCTTTGACCTCATTCTTCGGAGTTTACAAATCAATTATAAGGTGAGTACGTTCACTCACAATTGACACAATTACATGCTTTGATATGCTAGGACTTGTATGCATGTGTTAGCTACTGTAATTATACTTTTTCTATAATGTTATACTTCTATAATTCAAGAATACGTTTCATTAAGTAAGTTGCATACTTGTATGATTGTGATTGATTAAATTTTGAGTTGGATTTTATTGTGATACTTATGGAATCATGCTGTGTTGTGATTGCCTAAGTGTGGTTGTGGATTGGGGAATGCGTTTTTGGCATTTCTATCATTGGATACCAGTGGAGGTGGTATGGGACGCTTTCCTATGGTGCCCTTTTGGTGTTTCTGTCATTAGACACCAGTGGAGGTGGTATGGGACACTTTCCTATGGTGCCCTTTGGCGCTTTCCGCAACTACTGGATGACATACCTAGGTTGGGTCTAGATAAGTTTGGCTAGGGAAACCTTATCATATCTGTGAAACCCAGCCCTAACCTAACCCTGACCTTGACCCGGTAACCCGGTTGTTTGTAGGTCCGAAGACCCGGAGTAAAGGAAGAAGCCAACTATGGGCCATCTCAGTAGAAGACATGGTGTTTGACTATGAACCCATGGATGTTGATGATGGAGTTCCATACTTGGAAGTCTGTGTAGATTTGGAAAGGAAGCTACACCTGTCTGAAGATGAGATTAGTTGAAGGACTTGGAGTATTATCTGACTTGGTTTGAAGGTATTTCTACACACTAGATATGTCACTTGATGTGTGTGCAAAAGCCCTTGAGGTTTAGAGCCCATTTGATCCTCCAATTCCCTGTTTGAACCTTACTGTCTACCTTGGTCGACTGATTGGTCGACTAGGCCAGTCGATCAAGCACTCGACCAACTGTGTGTTAAATCCGAGAAAATGCAATTTTAGGGTTTTTCACTTATATTTAAACCCTACTTCGTGTTTCTTAGTTACGGCTGCCTCCTAAACACTTTTTGAACGTGAGAAGACCTCTCCGAAACTCTCTCTGGTGATTCAAAAGACTCCTCTGCAAATCTGAAGCCTCTCATCCTTGATCTGCCAATTCAAGGTTAGTGATCACTTCGACATTACGAATTTCTTTTCTTTATCTTATTCTTGATTGAGATTAGGAAGATGATGTTGCATTCTTGCAACCATCCCTTCGTGATCTCCCTCGTTTCTTTGAGATCTATGATCATCGTCATGATCTTAACCCTAGCCTGATTATTTTCTTGAAACCCTGACCTTGCATGACCTTTTTGGAAACCTTTGGTAACCTCCCATGCGAGGGAAACCTCATGGATAATATTTATGTTAATCTAAAGTTGATTATTCTAATGATTTCTTGTTATTTTCTTGATAGCAATCATTCCCTTTCATCCTGTGATCATAACCTTTTCTTGGGAACCATAAAGGTTGAAACCCTAGTTTCTTGGGTCAAATCAAGAACCCATCTTTTGACCATGACTTGATGTTTTCATCTTCCTAAATGATTCTAATACATTCTAGGAAGTTCCCCTTCGAATTTCGGATCAATCCGACTTCAAACGAAGAAGTTATGACCAATCTAAATTTTGCAATTCCGTACTGACTCGGTTAGTCGACTGCTTGGTCGACTGGGTCAAGAGACCAAGCACTCGACCAAAGGAGGCAGTAGCTTCATTTTTGCCCGATTCGATTTGGTTGCTCTATGATCTTTTAGGTATCTTTCCTAATGTTATATCTATGCTTGTCAGGGGTTTATTTGCTAAGTTTGGAGTTACTCTCTTTGATCTTTGGATTATCTTCGGCAATAATCAAGGTAAGGACAGTTATTTCATAATAATATAGATCGTATACTCTTGAGTTTATACTTTATGAAACTCTGAGTTTATGTACTGTTCTTGTACTTTATACTTCTGATGTACTACTGTAAGTACAGTAGCACTTCACTTATGTTTTCTTTTTCATTATTCAAGCTTATATGAATTGCTTATTACTATATTGTTTAATGATTAGATCATGACTATAATCTCTTTTATACGATTAAGGTTGATTGTGTATGACATGACTGATCTAAGAATGTGTTTGATTAGGTATGGTTTGGGATTGAGAGGTGTCCTTTTGACACTTTAGTCCTTGGACATTACCGGAAATAGTATGGGATGTTTCCGAGGTTGCCCATTGACGCTTTCCCAAATCATTGATTGTCATACCTAGGACTGTTTAGCTGTGTTTGGCTAGGATGTCCCCGTTATATCAGACCCAAATCGGAAGGGTATTGAGACCGAACGACCCGTGGTAGCAATGTGATTCACGGGCGCTCAAGATCGGTGAGTTATATCCGTGAGAGGACGGGAATCATATTGTGGGGGCCATTTATTGGAGGGTTGCATATGATTAGACTTGGGCTCATGGGCGCTCGAGACCGGTGAGTTATATCTGTGAGAGGACATGAGAGCTTCCCGTTTACCATATGTGGATAACCAATAGGGTTGATGAGTCCGTATTTGAGAGTCGGATACGCTGACTCTAGTGTGAAGGATACCGGAAAGGATCCCGAGAGGGGAGGAATGGACGTATCTGGATCTGAGTTGATGTAACTAAGTAGCTGACTTGCATTGGGCTAGGTTTTACCCTAACATGCGCCAGTACTTAGACCAATGGTGATGTGAGAGAGCGGTGACTTAACCCCCAGCCATGGATTGTCCGAGAGGGATGAAGGACCCACTACCAACCGGCGTTGTGTGATTGACCTACCCAAAGAAGTACGGTGTTATGACTTAAAGCATGTCTGCCAATAGAGACCTGCATACATAGAGTTTAGATGCATACATACATTATTTGTTTCATACTGCATTGCATCGTGTTATGTTCTGATATATGTATTTATGTTGTTCTGAGTTAACTTGCCTTACTGAGTTTCTTTTGAAACTCATTCCTTTTTATACAATCTTTTGTTAGACTATTCTATAGGTACTGACTACTATGACGGACAATACAATGAAGTGCAAGCCGATGAAGCGTACTACATGCAAGGTGTTGGCGACAATCAAGATTACACGGATGATTCCTCGAGCGATCACATTGCTTACTACGATTAGACGTAATGTAGAGCTGGAACATCTTTGTTGGATTGACGAAGTCCACTATTTGAAGATGTCATCTATAGGATAGAAAACTCTTAAGTTTAGTTTGTCTTTCTTATTTTCTTTTGTTTCAGTTGTAATTCCTTTTAGACTTACATACTACGTTCTCTGTATCTTGTGGAGTGAGTTTCCGCCACTCTCTACTCTATTTTGATATCTTCGGATATCTGGTATCATTTTCCGCACTCTGATTATATTGATTATTCATTTCCTGATTTGAATATTTTGTTTATAATATTAAAACCTTGATTATTTCCTGTTTATGATTATGTTATTATATATGTGGGAGGATGATTTCCTCGATACTTGATCTTCGGGGCTGTGGATCACACTCCTGGGTATGCCAGTTAGGGTACCGGCTAGGGGGATGTGACAATATGTGACCCTATTGGAATGGGTATGGAGGTCGAGTGACCCATGGCAGCAATTGGGATTGGTGGGCGCTCAAGACCGGTAACCAACCTATGAGAGGACACAATCACATTGTGGGGGCCATTCATTGGTAGGGTTGCACATAATAAGCTTGGGCTCATGGGGGCTCAAGACCAGTAACCAACCTATGAGAGGATATGAGAGCTTCCCGTTTATTATATGTGGATGACCAATAGGGTTAAGATTCTACATAGCAGAGAAGGAGATGGTCACTCTAGGGAGGGAGATACCATAACGGATTGCCTAGGCACGGAAGGGAGGCTATCATACCGGAACGAACTGTCTAGTGCATGGAAGAGAGGTATCTGACTCCAAGTAGATATGACTCAGTAGATGACTTGCATTGGGCTAGATATAACCCTGACACGCGCTAGTACTCATACCAATGGTGGTGAGCAATAGTGGCGACCTAAACCCCAACCATGGAATGTTCGAGAGGGATGCCCTAACCCAATTACTGCGGAGAACCCAAAAGACGTGCTTCAGAGCCGTGAGGGAAGAGTGACTGAGACTGTAACAACCCTTGTATTTCTGTGAAAACCCACCTAATCCTAACCTTGTTGTTGTACTGAATGTATACATACCATATGCATTGTTCGATTTATTCTTTCTCGTATGAGTTGCCTAGTTTCGTTTGGCAGAAGTTTACCCCAAAGCTGATCTATTTCCTCTACGATTTCTTCTTGTGCCTCCCATTCCCTTTGATAGGAGGGTGATCTTAAATCATTCCCATGACTGATCCTTCTATCCCTGCTGTTCTAGAGTGGATCTCCATACACTTTATAACCTTGTGAATTCTCCACATGATGATTTCGAAGAGAAATCAAATGTGATCTCCATGAATTGTTATTCCTTCTAATTGTTTCAAGACTTCAAACTTTTCATCTCCTATTCTTCAATAAAAGATTAGTAATCTCTCTTGTATTGTATTGATCTACTCTTGCTATGATTTATTCTTTGTGATTGAGATTACGAAGAAGATGTTGCATCCTTGCAACCATCTCTTCTACAATCGCCTTTCATTCTTAAGATTTTATTATCTTCATATTGATCTTCGCCATGATCCTTGTGAAATCTTCATGAAGCCATGATCATACTTTCGATTTGATTTCAAAGCATGTTAGATTTACTCCCCTGTTTTCTTATAAAAGTCTTATCGTTATTTGTTTTCCCAAAGATTTTAAGAGAAGGAAGTCCAGTTAGAAGTGAAGTACCAACATCTCTTTAGAAGCCTAGTACTCTCCCAATTTCGAGGACGAAATTATTTTAAGGGGGGGAGAGTGTGAAATCCAGCCCAAAACCTAAATTAGACACCCTATTTGTTTTGGATGAAGAAGAACTTGTTTAATGTTTGACCTTGAAGTTGGACCTTGAGTATGGTGTTGATATGTTTAGAAGGTCCAAGGAAGTCAAGTCAGACCTCTCCCTTAGTGTAGATTTTAAAAACCCATAGAAAATTGATGATGGAATTCCCTACTTGAAGAGCTTGGTTGATTTAGAAAAGAGAATGCACCTTGATGAAGAGAAGATTGGTTGATGACCTTAGAGCATGGTTAGATATGATTTAAAGCCATTTTGCTATGCTAGGTAAGTTATAGTTGTTGTGTAGAAAGTTTCGTTCGATTTCGATAAGAAAAAGGCCCTCAAATCCCTGTTTTAGGCTATCTGTCAGCCTGGGTCGACTGGCTGGGTCGACTGGGCCATGCTACCCACCCACTCGACCCAAGCAAACAGAATTCGAGCAGAATCTTCTGTTTAGGTCCTTATTGCTATATATACCTCATAACTTCGTGTTTTTAGTATCCCTAGCCTCCAAAACACCTAGAGAACGAAGGGAACTCATCTCCAAGCCTCCTTTGGTGTGGAAGAAGATCTACATTCAACTCTCAAGCTTTCTCTCTCATGTTCTTCAATCAAAGGTTAGTATTCAATCTATTATGCTATTGATTCATTCTTACTATGATCATTCTCTTCTCTGATCTGAGATTATGAGGAAGATATTGCATCTCTGCAATCATATCTTCTACAATCTCTTTTCATTCTATATGCTATGATTTCATATTCATTCTTTACATGATTTTCATGATTTCTTCTTAAACTATGATCATGTTCTTATTCGATTTCTTCTAGCATATTAGATTCATCTGTATGATCATTCTTACTCTTGATTTACTGTGTTCATGTACTAGAATGAGGTCTCATCATCTCTGGTTCATCTCTTTCATTCATAGCTTGATTTCAATGAAAACCATGTTGTTTTCCAAATTAGAAAGTCTTGTTTTCCAAAATAGAAACTATGACTCTAAATTAGTAAGTAATGGTTTTAATGGTGGTTTGATGTCTAAATTATGCTTTTTAGTCTTAGACTACTGTGTTAGACAATCTCTCCAAGTTTCGTCGCATTCTGGTTTGTGTAGCATAGGTTTCGGATCAAGATTCTCTTTTTATTTTCGGATTTGCTCTTGGGCAGATTGCCTGGGTCGACTGGAGCACTCAACCCAGCCAATCAACCCGCAGTGACAGCAACTCTGTTTTTGATCCGTTTCGACTCCAATCTTTTGGAATCACTTCTTATGACCTATACATGTTTTGTCAAGCTTGTTTAGGTGATTTTGGATCTGTTCTCTGATCTCTTATTTGAAGACTATAAGTTCAGATTATGAGGTGAGTATTCCAATTCACAATATGCCTATTTACATGTTTTATTGTATTATGACATGAATGCATGATTTAGCTACTGTTATGTTAGTTTCCATTATGATATGAATGCTGTAAGTACAGTAGGATCTTATTTCCTTATTTACTTTATGTACTTGATCATGAATGAATACTTATTCATGTATGTTTCTTATTAATTTAATCTTGTCTTATTATACTCTTCTATTTGATGAGATATCTGTCGTGGATGATATGACTGAATTATGATTGTGATTGTTTAGGTATGATTTGTGATTGGGGAATGTCCTTTTGACATTTCTATCCTTGGACATCATTGGGGATAGTATGGAATATTTCCAATGTTGCCCTTTGACACTTTCCCGGATTATTGGTTGTCATTGTGAAATCCAGCCCAAACCTAGCCAGGACACCCTATCTATTTTGGGTGAAGAAAGGTTAGTTTAATGTTACATCTTGAAGTTGGACCTTGATTTCAGTGTTCTGTCTCCTTCTTCTTCTCTTTTCTTCTTCTTACTGTTCTATCTTGATGTTTTGATTGTGGAGAAGGTGTTACTCTACTATAACTACCTATTCTCTAATCTCCTTATGTCTTAGAGTGAACTCCCAATCACTCTATGCATTGCTTGAAACCACATGGTGAATCTCCTCAATTCTTCACTGATTTTGATTGAATTTTGGACAGCATGACCATTCTGTTGTAGCTTCTTTTCAAATTAATGTTTAACATGTTTGATCTTAGCCTTACTACTGTTCTAATGTATTTCATCTCTTTGAATCAATTCCCCTTTCTTTCTAGCCATTTTAGCCTTCTATGTTGACCATTGATATAAGCATTCTAGTAAGTTTCTATTTTTGATTCCTCTCATTCTAAGATTAGTATTCTTTTGATTTTCTATTTAGTTATTCTTGCCTCTGATATGTTCTTGATATTCCATTAGAGAGAAGCCTTGTTCTCTCTAATTCTTCCCTTGAATCCATGGTGAGTTTGCTATGAGAACCATGTTGTTTCCAATTTAGAAACTCATGTTCCCAAGTAATAAAGTACTTACTTTTGGACCATGGATGATGCCCAATTCATGCTAGATAGTCTTAGTATGTTTGTGTGAAGTTCCCTTTCGAATTTCGGATCAATCGGACTTCAAACGAAGAAGTTATGACCAAAACAATGGCAATCTGCACCTTGTTGTCTCCATTGGTCGATCGATTGGTCGATCGGGCCAGATAGACCAATCCAATCGACCAATGAGATCTGTTTTCCAGATTTAGGTCTTTGTTGCTCTATTTAAGTCCAATCTCGGGATTAGTTCATCTCCTCTGCCTCCTAAGCCTCTGGAACGAGTTAGAACTCCATTCTAATCAATTTCCTTGCATCCTTGGTTGATCCCTCGCAAGAACTCAAGTAATCTTCTTCGTCTTGCATCAAAGGTATGTCTACACTCTCTTCTTCTTCTCCATCTCTATTTTTCTTTCCTTTTTGGGCTGACATAGTAGAGAAGATGTTGCATTCTCTGTTGCAAACATCTCTCTACTCATCCCTCATGATCTTCCTAAGGATTAATGGCTAATGCGATGATCTTAACCATGATCATTGCAAGCTTTTGAAGGAATCATGATCTTGTCTTTGTTCATCTTTTGCTTCAAATTCTGATCTTCTTAGATCTGTTTTATTGATCATATTAGTAGTCAATCGCTGTGTTTTCTTTACAAGAGTTGTAACCTATCAATCTCTAGTTCTTTCTTCTTGATCATACCATGCTTTCTCCAAGAACCATGACTAATACATTTATCGTAAGTTTTGTTTCCTTATTTAGATTCATGTTCTTCAGTCTTAGATCTATTTTTCTTGAAGATCTAGGCATGCTTTTCATGATTTCTTTATCACAATCAATGATCCATCATCCTATCGTTCTTGTCCATGATTGTTACTATGAATTCTTCAAGAACCATGATTGATCTAATTATGGTAACTTTTGTTTCCTAATTTGTAACTTGAAGACTTGATTTGATTAGTGTTTTGAAGTCCTCTATATACTATGATACTTTCATAGTAGTTTCCCCCTTGTTTGGTACCCTTTTGAACCACCAAATTCAGTTCTTTATTCTTAAAACTCTGATTTTGTAGGCCACTGTCTCTATTGGTCGACTGATTGGTCGACTGAGACAGTAGACCAATCCAATCGACCAATGAGTACAAAGAACTCCAAATTTGGTCTGTTTTGGATGTTTTGATATCTTTCCTTCTAGGTTTCTTTCCTAATATGATATATATACTTGTTTAGGACCTTCTTGCCAAGTTTGGGAAGATTCTCCTTGATCCTTGGAGATTCTCTTCAAGTTATATAAGGTAAGGATGGTTACTTCTATAATAGCATAGATTGTGCGATTTTAGTTTCTATATTAGAATCTTTCGGATTTGTTAACATAATTAGATTCTTTTATGAATATATTACTGTTGTATTTACTTCAATTACAGTAGCATTATTTACTTACTTTCTTTAGTTTATGAAAGTCTTTATTTGTCAACTGTATATGAGATGAATCTTATTATGGTATTTTTCTATATACTGTAAATGTGTATGATATGATTGATTTGTGATTGTGATTGATTAAGTATGGTTCGGGAAGAAGAGGTGTCCTTTTGACACTTCTATCCTTGGACAACTACGGGAATATTATGGGATGTTTCCGGAGATGCCCTCTGGACACCTTCCTAAACTGTTGGATGACATATTTAGGATTGTCTAGTAGTGTTTGGCTAGGATGTCCCGTTATGTCAGACCCTAATCGGAGGGGTATTGAGACCGAACGACCCGTGGTAGCAATGGGGATTTATGGGCGCTCAAGACCGGTAACCAACCCGTGAGAGGACAGGAATCACATTGTGGGGGCCATTTATTGGTAGGGTTGCATATGGATAGACTTGGGCTCACGGGCGCTCAAGACCGGTAACCAACCCGTGAGAGGACGTGAGAGCTTCCCGTTTACCATATGTGGATAACCAGTAGGGTTGATGAGTCCGTAGTCAGGGACTATGAGGACTCTAGTGTGAAGGATACCGGAAAGGATCGTCAGGGACGAGGAATGGACGTATCTAGATCTGACTTGATGTAACTAAGTAGAAGACTTGCATTTGGCTAGGCTTAACCCTGACATGCGCCGGTACTTAGACCAATGGTGATGTGAGAGAGTGGTGACCTATACCCCCAGCCATGGAATGTCCCGAGGGATGCCGGACCCATTACCAACTGATGATGAGTGAATGAGACTTTCCTAAAGAAGTACGGTGCTATGACTTAAAGCATGTCTGCCAATAGAGACCAGCATACATAGAGTTAGATTCATACATTCATTGTTTGTCTCATACCATATTGCATTTATGTTTGTTCTGAAATCCTGCCATTTATGTTATTATGGATTTAACTGCCTTACTGGGTTTCTTTCGAAACTCACTCCTTTTGTACCATATCTTTTGTTAGACTTCTCTACAGGTTTGGAATACTATGACGGTACGTATGAGGAAGTGCAAGATGAAGAAGATGAAGAAGAGTCGACTGAAGATGTGGATTAGATTTCTCTTGTTTCTTCTAGACTTATCTTTTACTTTACTTGTATTAGATTAGAGCTTTACTTAGATTTCGATCTGCCTTCCGCATATGTTTGTGGAGTATATTTCCGCTATACTCTACAGTTGTCTTTTGATTTGGTACCATGTTTTCGCACTCTGATATTCTTAGTGATTCTTTTGAGATCTTTTCTTGAATTTTATTATTAACTTATTAGAATACAATGATTTGTTCTTGCTTTTGATTATGTTATTGTGCTAAATGGATATGATCGTTCCTAAACTTGATCTTTTGGGCTGTGGATCACACTCTCGGGTATGCCAGTTAGGGTACCGGCTGGGAGGATGTGACAGTCATACCTAGGACTTGTCTAGCAGTGTTTGGCTAGGATATTCCCTGTTATATCAGACCCGATTTGGAAGGGTATTGAGACCGAACGACCCATGGTAGCAATGGGGATTCATGGGCGCTCAAGACCGGTAACCAACCCGTGAGGGGACATGAATCACATTGTGGGGGCCATTTATGGGTAGGGTTGCATATGGATAGACTTGGGCTCATGGGCGTTCAAGACCGGTAACCAACCCATGAGAAGACATGAGAGCTTCCCGTTTACTATATGTGGATGACCTATAGGGTTGATGAGTCCATAGTCCGAGTTGGTTGTAGTCATAGGATACGCTGACTCTAGTGTGAAGGATACCGGAAAGGATCGCCAGGGGCGAGGAATGGACGTATCTGAATCTGAGTTGATATGACTCAGTAGAATACTTGCATTGGGCTAGGCTTAACCCTGACATGCATCAGTACTTAGACCAATGGTGATGTGAGAGAGCGGTGACTTAACCCCCAGCCATGGATTGTCCAAGATGGATGAAGGACCCTTTGCCAACCGGCGTTGTGAGATGAGACCTACCCAATGAAGTATGGTGCTATGACTTAAAGCATGTCTGCCAATAGAGACCAGCATACATACATAGAGTTAGAAGCATATTTGCATATATTGTTTCATATCATTGCATATATGTTTGCTTGTGAATACATGTGAAGATGCTTATTGTGTTTGGTTTACTTGCTAAGTTCTTTTGAGCTTACCCTTCGGGGGACTTGTTTTTAGATGACATTGCAGGTACAAAAGAGAACCCGTACACCAGCATGGAGAACCTTACCGTACATGGTACAGCTCTGGATGTCCTTGGACAAGGTAATGAACAGCGAGGCAACCAACACTCGGATTTGGGCTACACTGACGACTCCTATTGATGGCAACCGACATCGTCTTATTCGTCGATGGGATCGTGCGCTAGATGCTGATCTGAAGCTTCAAGAGCATGATCCTAAAGTGAAGAAGATGAAGACTGAAGAAGAAGAAGAAGAGCCGACTGAAGATGTGGATTAGATTCTCTTGTTTCTTCTAGACTTTTATTTTACTTGTATTTGCTTAGAGCTTGCTTTAGATTTTGATCTACCTTCCGCATATGTTGTGGGGTATATTTCCGCTATACTCTACGGTTGTCTTTTGATTGGTATCTTGTTATTCCGCAGTCAGATATTCTTTAGTGATCCTTCTGTGATCCTTTCTTGACTTTTACTATTAACTTATTAGAATACAATGATTTGTTCTTGCTTTTGATTATGTTATTGTACTAAATGGATATGATCGTTCCTAAACTTGATCTTTTGGGCTGTGGATCACTCCCCGGGTAACCCAGATAGGGTATAGGCTGGGTGTATTTGGGCGGGATGTGACAATTTCTAACCTCGAATCCGTATTGCAGATTCGAGTACCCGAAGGTCCAACCAGAATAAGTTGTGGAGTATCCGATTGAAGTCTAGGATCCATACCCTGAACCCATGGATCTGGATTCCAAAGAAGAAGAACTTGCCTTACTGGGAATCCAAAGAAGAACCCATAGAAGCCTTGACAGACTGGGGAAGTGGATCACCATTCGGAGTCAAGATGTGTTTGAAGATGTCTGGAATTAAGGTAAGAAGTCCCCCACACGTTGTATAGGGTAAGGTTTGGATCAACCCCTTAAGCAAAGCACCCAAGTACTGAGGACAGTTAGGAGGTAAAGAACACATGTTGGAAGGTGAGAGAAGCATGATTTGCAAAGAAGATCTAATCCTTCGTCCGTTTTGTGAATTAAGTGGAGGTAAGTGATCCCACGCTCTCTATTTTCTTTCCTCGTCTCTTTGAATGGTGTGGACCCATCCTCTTCGTGGATTGGTAGCGAGTTAATTGTATTGGTTCTATTCTCCATCAGTGATCTTGATTAGATAATGTCCGAAAACGGATCCTTGCATTCGAATAAAGGATAGATATGATTGAAGGAGAGGATATGAATATTGAATCATTAGAATTCTAGGGCTTTGTTTCGTGCTTGTGTTGTAGGCTCCTTAAGGACAAAATTCGGATTTAAATCATCCCAAAATCAGATTAAAATTGGGAGATCAAAAGTTGAAATTTTAGACTTAGAAGTAGTCTGGAACAGGGGGGCGGTTATGGCGGTCACTTGCCCAACCAACCGCCCTAAGGTCACAGTAGCCCTGTGAAGTTGGTTGTTGCTCTGATTTGACTCCTATACTTAATGTAACTTTGTAATCTATATTTAGGTGATCTCAGAGGTTCTTTGAAACTATTGTGGGTGAGGTCTAAGTGCAATTTAATTAGTTTTTACATATCTACAGGTAAGGATATATATATATATATATATATATATATATATATATATATATATATATATATATATATATTATGATATGCTCTATGATGAACTGTTTGATTTCTTACATGTATCATTGCTCTTATAAGTTGTTGTAATACTATGATTCAATGAGTAGTAGTCGAATATATATTGTGATTAATGTTTATATGTATTTCATTTACTATGTGATATAGAATGAATGATTAGGTTATAATGGTTGGTGATGTGATGTAATTGTGATGGAAGTGTATTCACACTAGGTATCCCTTGCTATGGATATCAGAGGGTTGTGGTCTGGGACACTGCCTACTGATGTCCCCAGCACTATCACGATTGCTGGATGACATACCGAGGGAGTTTAGATTGCATGGCTAGGTACCCATACATTCTACTACCTTTTCGGTAAAGGAATTGAAGCCAAATGACCCGTGATAATAGTGATGTGACTCTATTTCATCCTACAGGGGTAACCAGTCCGTGTGGAGATTCAGTGGTCCACTATTGATCATGCATTGGTAAGGTTGCATATGTTAGGGTTTAGGCTCATGGTCATCCAAGGAACGGTCGAAAGTCGTGAGGGGTCATAAGAGCATTCACCCCAACAATATGTGGATTACCATAGGGTTAGGGACTGGAGTCCACTAGTGGTAGCCAGTCCGTGAGGATTCTCATTCCTAGGTAGGGAAGGATACTGAATCAAGTTGGTTGGTGCTATAGGGTAAGTATCTGGACTACATGTAGCATGTCACCGTATGACCTTGCATTGGATTAGAAACCCCGATATGCGCGAATACTCATGCCAATGGTCATGGTGAGAGAGTGTGGACCTAAATCCCAGCCATGATTGATTGACGAGGACTAAACCCCTTTGCCTGGGATCCCAACAGAGGTAACCAGTCCGTGAGGGATCAGAGTGACTAGACCTACCCAGAGGAGGGCTGGTGTTATATCTTAAAGCATGTTTGCCATATAGAGACTTGCATAGTTAGATTCTAGTTGCATCCATATATTTGCATATCAGTTTTTATATATGTGCTTACCTTGATACATTGTCGATATGTATGTGACATGTGTTTTCCTTACTAAGTTTGTCAGAACTCATTCCTTTATTTTATGTTACATTATATTATACAAATGGGTATACTAGACCAGGAGAAGTTATGTATGACTGGAGCGACTCCTGTGAAGAAGCTATAGCGGTGTTAGTGGGAGATTGGAGATGTATGTCATGAACCCTCCTGCAGATGCTTGGAGTGCGCTTATAGTACCATTGACAGTAGAAGGAGACAAATAGCTCAACATTTCGAGAAGTCGGTGGAGGAGAGTTGGAGGGCTCCCCTAGTTGCTAGATTAGAAGAGAAGACCCTGACTCAAGAGAGAACTAAAAGGATAAAACTAAACTAGTTTAATTTTTGCTTCCGCTTAACTCGATAAATTTTGGAAATTGATTTCTTTATTTCCTTTTTCTCTGATTCTTTCCATTGGAGTATTTGGACTCTTGTAATCTTTTTTATTAATTAATTGAACTTACTCTTGCTCTTGATTATCATTACTTGCATTTATTATTATTGATGATAAAACCGTGGATCCTATGACGAATCACACCCACGGGTTGTCGGGCAGGACCGATACCAGCGGGTGGGGTGTGACAGAGACTACCCAGAGGAGTATGGTGTTCTATCTTAATACATGTCTACCACTAGAGACCAGCATATATAGAGTTAGAAGCATACTTGCATTCATTGTTTCATATCATTTGCATCATGCTTGTTCTAAACTGCTTGTAGTTGTTTATTGTGATTGAACTACTTGCTGAGTTCTATTGAGCTCACCCTTCGGGGGATATGTTTATAGATGACTTTGCAAGTTTGGAAGAGATCCCGTGCACCAATACAGAGGACCCTTCCTTATGTGGTGCAGCTGCGGACTAAATGGTAGAAACTAGTGACAGTGGTACGACCCGTACACCGGTCTGGACCACTTTGATGGCTCCTATTGATAGCAGTATGTTCGTCAATGGAATCGTGAGTTAGATGCTGATCTGAAAATGCAAGTGCATAAACCCAAAGTGAAGAAGAAGAAGATGAAGAGCATATGGAAGATTTGGAATAGACTTAGTCTTTCTTCTTTTATACATTTATCCGATTGTAATACTTCAGAGTTACTTTAGAGTTTTGATCTACTCTTCCGCATTTGACCTATAGAGTTATTTTCCGCTATACTCTATAGTTATTCTCTGATTGGCATCATTTTATTCTGCACTCTTATT